>NC_068434.1:22059484-22359484 GCF_023373465.1 Oncorhynchus keta | reverse complement strand
TCGTGCTTAAGAAAGGTGTCAAATTCAAATTCAGAATTTGGCCCTTATAGGAGAGGTACTTTGAGTCAGGCTTAATCACCTTATTCCCCACGTGTACTATTTACATGATAAGTTTTGGAAGCATAAATATTATATAACATTTCTACCATGACGATGAGACTATGGGGGTGGCTTGGCCTGTAATGATTGTAGCTTCCTCTATCCGTTCCCTCAGCGATTACAGTACACTAACTGGGAATACGGTAATCCATGTATTGAAATGATCTGCACAGCTCTCTCCTGCCCTCTCTCCAATTCCTGCTCTTATGTACAGCCAACAAGCAGAGCACGTCCTAGCTTTTGCAGAGATCTGATTAAAGCAGTGTACTGCTGTATATGAGTCATTTGTTTGCCGTGCTTGTGCAAGCCAACATTTACAGTATTACAAGTAGGTGTACTTTGATTGCTTTCATCACTTGTCTCATTTTAGGTAAGGCAAAGATAGAAATGTGTCCAAGCAATACACAAAGGCCTTTAAGGCTAGTGGAGAACTAAGAAAAATGCTGCCTCTGTCCTGAACAGTCTTCTGAAATGCCATCTGGGCCAATCACTTTCCTGGTTTTGATTCCCCCTCAGTGGAAACCTCTGTTGTCCTATAAAGCAGAGCTGGCCTTTTCAGTTGGATGTTGAGGTGGGGTGGGGGCCTGATGTATTGTAAGCAAAGTCCCGAGATGTACAGTATCTGGGTCAGGCTAACTGTTCAGTGATCGATAATCTCTCAGCTCCCTGCTTTGAAACCTATTGGCCAAATAACTCAATCAAAGAGCACACAGTAAAGCAAGAGGAACAGAGGAAATAAATCAAATATAGAAGTGTTGCATTGATTGTTTGGCCAATCAATAGTGTACATACAAGACTCACTGAGCTCTGCAGGGCCTACTGTTCTGGACCTAGTGTACACAGCGCACATCCAAATATAACTATCGTCACTCAGCAGACACGGCAGAGTAAACACTGTATCCATCAGCAAGGCCGAGGCAACACAGGAGGAATGCTCTGTTTGTGCAGACTGATGAAAAAACATCCGCAACGGAACTAAAGCCAGGTGTGAGAGCAGGAAACAGTCAATGCCTAGTTCTTGTACAAAGCTCTTCAGCTCTACGTAGCTCCCCCAAAGATCCGACTATGCTGGTACTGGATGTCTGTTGGCCTCTGAAGACAGGTTAGACAATTATTGCATCTGAGCTCCTAGAGTGTGGCTCTCCTTTTCTTTTTCAAGTGTTCTACTCCTCTAGCCAGCACCTCACCTACACATGTGTGCATTTCTTTCACCTCCAGATTAGCCTCTGAAGACATGGCTGGAGATCTATACCACTGTGGCCAAACCACTGGCCTCTCCTGCCATAGCTACAGCAGGATTGATTCTCTATCCCCACCCGTCAACTTTCAGATGAAATGGGGCTGCTCATGTATCGGCCTGTTTGGAATCAGGCAGCACTCTTGGAAGCCTGTAGTTCAATGATACACTTCTTCCATCCTGTATCCACCCATCCTTGGTATGGGGAGGCAGGAAACAGCCAATACCTAGTTCTTGTTCAAAGTGAAGAGGACCTGAGATATTCAATGATGTAAAGAGGCTAGGACGAGTGCGAAGGCAGGGCTGCTTTACAACTGTCTTTACTTGCAGATTAAGGCATATTATCTATTTTTATTAGGAACCCCATTAGCTACTATTTTATTAGCCACTATTTTCTTTATTTAATGTATTAGTACTATTTTATTAGGAACCCCATTAGCTACTGCTAAAGCAGCAGGTACTCTTCCTGGGGTCTACACAAAACATAAAACATGACATAATACAGAACATTAATAAACAATAACATCTCAAAGGACAGAAGTGCATACATTTAAAATAATAATACACACATTCAAATGTTTACACCATAAAGTTCCATGCATCATACACTCATAATCATCATCAATGTTAAAGGCAATACTACAGCCATTTACTTCCCCAATGCTTTATCTAAGCTGGCCCTGATCTGGCCCTGAGCTCCAGTATTCTGTAAACACCAGAGAGAATCTCACAGCATCAGGAAGTCACACGATAAAATAACAGCAACAATCCCTGTCCTTGGTCCTTGTACCTTCAGCAGTCTGAAGCCAATATTGTCAGCAGATATCAAAGCTGATTTGAAAAATTTGAGTCTAAGATCCTAAACCGAGCACAAACAGGTCATGTGCAAATTAGATGGATCAAAACACAGGCATAGTACAGATGGGTAGGTGGGTAGAGATAGAGGTGACAGATCTGCCACTACCAGAATGCCTTACTGTGTGGTCAATTTTTATGGACACAAGGTTGAAATAAACAATGGGAATATTCAGTAAGACTGACTAATTGAATGAGCATCTTAGTGTCATGCTCTTGCATTTCAGACATATTTTTCTTAGTAGGGGCATTGCACCCTTGTCCAGTATCTTATTACGGTCACACTGACCCACTCCTATCTTATTTCCACACATTGCACTATTGACCTCCATAGGGCGTACAACAGGGGAAGATAATAACCTCTAACAGACTATTTCATACGCGTCACAATAAGGAAGTGCACAGCAGACACATGGGGGGTGAAAAGGTCACCCAGAGCAACTTCACCTGACCATAGATTACACAAAGCTGACGAAAAGCAATTATGAAGACAATCATAAATTGGAGGAGAGACGATGGACCTTCCACACACTAATAACACACTGCATGGATTTACTGTAAGAAAAGGGATTGGGAGTTTTTTTCTATTACGACTGAGCCTGGGAGGCCAGGAACCTCTATTCAAGTAGAATGAATGTAAAGTGACATTTCAAAATTGGACACTGCAGGAATAGTTTGAAACAGTAAACTTGAGCTAAACACAGAGGCATCATGCGAACGAACACTAAAGAGTTAAACAGCATGCCAAACTATGAATCTAACACAAATATTCTAGACTTTCAGGTACTCAACAAGAAGGTCTGATTTCATTACTACTAAAACAGGACTCAGGCGGTAAGCATAAATATCCAGTCCATTTAAAAAACTGGAGGCCTCTAACACTTCAATGTTTTGATGCGAAAATCCTGGCAGAATTCATAGCACATAGAATGAAAAAAATGTTTTTACCAGATGTTATTCATCCTGATCAGACAGGTTTTTCACATGGACAATATATTGGAGATAATATACGACAATTACTTGAAACAATTGAACATTATGAAACACTGAAGATACCAGATCTGGACTTCATAGCAAATTTAGAAAAGGCTTTTGATAAAGTACAACTGGAATTTATATATAAATGCCTGGATTACTTTAATTTAGGTGAATCTCTTATACAATGGGTTAAAGTTATGTACAGCAACCCCAGATGTAAAATAGTAAATAATGGTTACTTCTCAGAAAGTATTGAGCTTTTAAGAGGAGTAAAACAAGGCTATCCGTTGTCTGCATATCTATTTATTATGGCCATTGAAATGCTCGCTATTAAAATTACATTCAACAAGAACATTAAGGTGTTAGAAATCCTGGGGATAAAAACAAAAGTGTCACCTCCTGGGTGGCGCAGTGGTTAAGGGCGCTGTACTGGGTTCGCACCCAGGCTCTGTCGTGACCGGGAGGTCTGTGGGGCAATGCACAATTGGCCTAGCGTCTTCCAGGTTAGGGATGGTTTGGCTGGAAGGGAAATCCTTGTCTCATCGCGCACCAGCGACTCCTGTGGAGGGCTGGGTGCAGTGCGCGCTAGCCAAGGCTGCATGGTGTTTCCTCTGACACATTGGTGTGGCTGGCTTCTGGGTTGGATGTGCGTTGGATGCGCGTTGTGTTTAGAAGCAGTGCACCTTCATCTCTCCCGAGCCCATATGGGAGTTGTAGCGATGAGACAAGATAGTAGCTACTAAAACAATTGGTTACCATGAAATTGGGGAGAAAAAGGGGGTAAAAACAACAACAAATGTATGCCGATGACTCTAGTTTTTGTGTAGGGATCCACAATCTGTGGATCCCTACACAGTCTCATTGAAGATCTTGATCACTTTTCTTGCCTAATTACGACAAGTGTACTATATTATATATTGTATTGTTAAAAAAATAGTGTTTACATTACCTTGTAGTTTACCTATAAAATGGGCGGATGGTGAAGTAGACATACTTGGTATTCACATCTCAAAAAATATGAACTAACTTACCACAATTAATTTCAATATAAAGTTGGCAAAAATAGATAATATTCTGCAACCATGGAGAGGTTCTGCAAACATGTCTATTTATGGAAAAATCACATTGATTAATTAACTCTCTGGTCTGTTCACAGTTTACTTACTTACACTGCCTACTCCAGATGACTCTTAAAAAAAAATCATATTAGCAAAACATATTTCATTTTATTTGGAGTGTAAAGCCAGAAAAATTTAAATGTGCCTTTTTATATAATGAATATGAGTTTGGGGGGCTAAAACGATTACATATTAAAGCTTTAAACCTCTCACTAAAATCTTCACTCATACATAAGTTATACTTGAACCCAAAACCATTCTGCGGTAGATTATTAAGAAAGGCTCATACTTTGTATGACTTCTCATTTCCGACTAATTGAAAATGTTAATTTTTTTATTTTTTTATTTCACCTTTATTTAACCAGGTAGGCTAGTTGAGAACAAGTTCTCATTTGCAACTGCGACCTGGCCAAGATAAAGCATAGCGGTGTGAACAGACAACACAGAGTTACACATGGAGTAAACAATTAACAAGTCAATAACACAATAGAAAAAATAGAAAAAAAAGAGAGTCTATATACATTGTGTGCAAAAGGCATGAGGAGGTAGGCGAATAATTACAATTTTGCAGATTAACACTGGAGTGATAAATGATCAAATTGGGTGGGCTATTTATCGATAGACTATGTACAACTGCAGCGATCGGTTAGCTGCTCAGATAGCAGATGTTTGAAGTTGGTGAAGGAGATAAAATTCTCCAGCTTCAGCGATTTTTGCAATTTGTTCCAGTCACAGGCAGCAGAGAACTGGAACGAAAGGCGGCCAAATGAGGTGTTGGCTTTAGGGATGATCAGTGAGATACACCTGCTGGAGCGCGTGCTACGGGTGGGTGCTGCCATCGTGACCGGTGAACTGAGATAAGGCGGAGCTTTACCTAGCATGGACTTGTAGATGACCTGGAGCCAGTGGGTCTGGCGACGAATATGTAGCGAGGGCCAGCCGACTAGAGCATACAGGTCGCAGTGGTGGGTGGTATAAGGTGCTTTAGTAACAAAACGGATGGCACTGTGATAAACTGCATCCAGTTTGCTGAGTAGAGTATTGGAAGCTATTTTGTAGATGACATCACCGAAGTCGAGGATCGGTAGGATAGTCAGTTTTACAAGGGAAAGTTTGGCGGCGTGAGTGAAGGAGGCTTTGTTGTGGAATAGAAAGCCGATTCTAGATTTGATTTTAGATTGGAGATGTTTGATATGAGTCTGGAAGGAGAGTTTACAGTCTAGCCAGACAACTAGGTACTTATAGATGTCCACATATTCTAGGTCGGAACCATCCAGGGTGGTGATGCTAGTCGGACGTGCGGATGCAGGCAGCGAACGGTTGAAAAGCATGCATTTGGTTTTACTAGCGTTTAAGAGCAGTTGGAGGCCACGGAAGGAGTGTTGTATGGCATTGAAGCTCGTTTGGCGGTTAGATAGCACAGTGTCCAAGGACGGGCCGGAAGTATACAGAATGGTGTCGTCTGCGTGGAGGTGGATCAGGGAATCGCCCGCAGCAAGAGCAACATCATTGACATATACAGAGAAAAGAGTCGGCCCGAGAATTGAACCCTGTGGCACCCCCATAGAGAATGCCAGAGGACCGGACAGCATGCCCTCCGATTTGACACACTGAACTCTGTCTGCAAAGTAGTTGGTGAACCAGGCAAGGCAGTCATCAGAAAAACCGAGGCTACTGAGTCTGCCGATAAGAATATGGTGATTTACAGAGTCGAAAGCCTTGGCAAGGTCGATGAAGACGGCTGCACAGTACTGTCTTTTATCGATGGCGGTTATGATATTGTTTAGTACCATGAGCGTGGCTGAGGTGCACCCGTGACCGGCTCGGAAACCAGATTGCACAGCGGAGAAGGTACGGTGGGATTCGAGATGGTCAGTGACCTGTTTGTTGCCTTGGCTTTCGAAAGACCTTAGATAGGCAGGGCAGGATGGATATAGGTCTGTAACAGTTTGGGTCCAGGGTGTCTCCCCCTTTGAAGAGGGGGATGACTGCGGCAGTTTTCCAATCCTTGGGGGATCTCAGATGATATGAAAGAAAGGTTGAACAGGCTGGTAATAGGGGTTGTGACAATGGCGGCGGATAGTTTCAGAAATAGAGGGTCCAGAATGTCAAGCCCAGCTGATTTGTACGGGTCCAGGTTTTGCAGCGCTTTCAGAACATCTGCTTTCTCGATTTGGGTAAAGGAGAACCTGGAGAGGCTTGGGCGAGTAGCTGCGGTGGGGGCGGAGCTGTTGGCCGAAGTTGGAGTAGCCAGGAGGAAGGCATGGAATGTTGTTTAAAGGATCGCCCTTTCTTACAAGCCATACAAGCTGGTTACAATTTCAGTTTAATCCTCCAGAAAAGATAGAACAAATATTATAATTAATGTTATGGTTAAACTCAAATATACTGATTAATACAAAAACATTCTTTATGGTAAAAGTGTTTAAAAATTGTATTATATTTGTTAATGATATTATGAATAGAAATGGAGGAGTTGTGTCACATATGCAGTTATTGAAAATATATGGGAATATCTGCTCAATCCAACTTGACAACCAACTGATTGCAGCACTACCACAAAAATGGAGGAGGCAAGTGGAAAAGGGGAAGGTAGGGAACTTGTTTACCTGCAATGTATTAAAGATACAAATTGGCTGAATGGAACTGTCCTAAATATAAAAATTTACCAGTTTCATTTGAGGACAAAAATGTTGACAGCTGCAGTTGCAGACAGTTGCAAAATAAATGGGATAAATGCCAATTCCATGGCACTTGGTTAATGAACTGGTACAAAAAAACTACACTTGATTCAACACTTAGAGTTATTCTGTTTAAATTATTATATACAATTCTTCCAATCAACAGAATGCTATATATGGAGCATACAACAATCTCAGCTCTGTAAATTTTGCTGCGAAGAGACAGAATCAATAGATAATTTGTTCTGGTATTGCCCCTATGTAGCTTGTTTCTGGTCACAGGTTCACGAATGGTTAAAAAAGAAAAACACAACATGCACTTAAAATTAACTTTACAAATAGCAGTGTTGGGCAATTTGGAAAGACATAGTCAGTCAATATATAATATAAAAATACTAGTAGGAAAGGTTTTCATCATTAGCTCACAATCTGTGGATACTATACGATCAGAAAGGATGGAAAATTATGTAAAACATCACAATACAATTGAACCATGTATGGCACATGGAAACCAAACGAGGGTGGTCTATGGTGATAGATGGGATGGGCCGAGAGTGGCTGACAGTTGGGATTAAAGAGATTATGTTTGGTAAAGTATGATTGTTATGCTTTATATACAGTTGAAGTCAGAAGTTTACATACACCTTAGCCAAATACAATGCTCAAAAAATAAAGGGAACACTAAAATAACACATCCTAGATCTGAATGAATGAAATATTCTTATTAAATACTTTTTTTCTTTACATAGTTGAATGTGCTGACAACAAAATCACACAAAAATGATCAATGGAAATCAAATTTATCAAGTCATGGAGGTCTGGATTTGGAGTCACACTCAAAATTAAAGTGGAAAACCAAACTACAGGCTGATCCAACTTTGATGTAATGTCCTTAAAACAAGTCAAAATGAGGCTCAGTAGTGTGTGTGTGGCCTCCACGTGCCTGTATGACCTCCCTACAACGCCTGGGCAAGCTCCTGATGAGGTGGTGGATGGTCTCCTGAGGGATCTCCTCCCAGACCTGGACTAAAGCATCCGCCAACTCCTAGACAGTCTGTGGTGCAACGTGGCGTTGGTGGATGGAGCGAGACATGATGTCCCAAATGTGCTCAATTGGATTCAGGTCTGGGGAACGGGCGGGCCAGTCCATAGCATCAATGCCTTCCTCTTGCAGGAACTGCTGACACACTCCAGCCACATGAGGTCTAGCATTGTCTTGCATTAGGAGGAACCCAGGGCCAACCACACCAGCATATGGTCTCACAAGGGGTCTGAGGATCTCATCTCGGTACCTAATGGCAGTCAGGCTACCTCTGGCGAGCACATGGAGGGCTGTGCGGCCCCCCAAAGACATGCCACCCCACACCATGACTGACCCACCGCCAAACCGGTCATGCTGGAGGATGTTGCAGGCAGCAGAACGTTCTCCACGGCGTCTCCAGACTGTCACGTCTGTCACATGTGCTCAGTGTGAACCGGCTTTCATCTGTGAAGAGCACAGGGCGCCAGTGGCGAATTTGCCAATCTTGGTGTTCTCTGGCAAATGTCAAACGTCCGGCACGGTGTTGGGCTGTAAGCACAACCCCCACCTGTGGACGTCGGACCCTCATACCACCTTCATGGAGTCTGTTTCTGACCGTTTGAGCAGACACATGCCCATTTGTGGCCTGCTGGAGGTCATTTTGCAGGGCTCTGGCAGTGCTGCTCCTGCTCCTCCTTGCACAAAGGCGGAGGTAGCGGTCCTGCTGCTGGGTTGTTGCCCTCCTACGGCCTCCTCCACGTCTCCTGATGTACTGGCCTGTCTCCTGGTAGCGCCTCCATGCTCTGGACACTACGCTGACAGACACAGCAAACCTTCTTGCCACAGCTCGCATTGATGTGCCTTCCTGGATGAGCTGCACTACCTGAGCCACTTGTGTGGGTTGTAGACTCCGTCTCATGCTACCACTAGAGTGAAAGCACCGCCAGCATTCAAAAGTGACCAAAACATCAGCCAGGAAGCATAGGAACTGAGAAGTGGTCTGTAGTCACCACCTGCAGAACCACTCCGTTATTGGGGGTGTCTTGCTAATTGCCTATAATTTTCACCTGTTGTTTATTCCATTTGTACAACAGCATGTGAAATGTATTGTCAATCAGTGTTGCTTCCTAAGTGGACAGTTTGAATCCACAGAAGTGTGATTGACTTGGAGTTACATTGTGTTGTTTAAGTGTTCCCTTTATTTTTTTGAGCAGTGTACATTTAAACTCAGTTTTAAACAATTCCTGACATTTAATCCTAGTAAAAATTGCCCGTCTTCGTTCAGTTAGGATCACCATTCATTTTATGAATGTGAAATGTCAAAATAATAGTAGAGAGATTTATTTCTTTTGGCTTTTATTTCTTTCATCACATTCCCAGTGGGTCAGAAGTTTACATACACTCAATTAGCATTTGGTAGCATTGCCTTTAAACTGTTAACTTGGCTACCCGGAACGTTTGACACTTCCACAAGCTTCCCACAATAAATTGGTTGAATTTTGGCCCATTCCTCCTGACAAAGCTGGCCTCCTTGCTCGCACACAAATTTTCAGTTCTGCCCACAAATTTGTGACATCTTCCTTGCTGAGTGGCCTTTCAGAATATGTCGATATAGGACTCGTTTTACTGTGGATATAGATACTTTTGTACCCGTTTCCTCCAGCACTTGAAGACACTTAAAGTTCTTGACATTTTCTGGATTGACTGATCTTCATGTCTTAAAGTACTGATGGGCTGTCATTTCTCTTTGCTTATTTGAGTTGTTTTTGCCATAATTTGGACTTGGTCTTTTACCAAATAGGGCTATCTTCTGTATACCACCCCTACCCTGTCACAACACAATTCATTGGCTCAAAGAAATTCCACTATTTAACTTATATCAAGGCATAATTGTTCATTGAAATAAATTCCAGGTGACTACCTCATGAAAGTGGTTGAAAGAATGCCAAGAGTGTGCAAAGCTGTCATTCTTCTTTGAAGAATCTCAAATATAAAATATATTTGGATTTGTTTAACACTTTGTGTGTCCAAACTTTTGACTGGTACTCTATATGGTCAAGGATTGTGTGGTTTCATGAGTTAAGTGCTGTGAAAAAGTATTTGCCCCCTTTCTAATGTTCTCTACTTTTGCATATTTTTTATACTGAATGTTCAGATCTTCCGATTTTCAACTAAAACCTAATATTAGATAATGGGTACCTGAGTGAAAAAATAACACAATTACATATTTATTTCATTAACAAAATTATACAACACCCAATGTCCCTGTGTGAAAAAGCAATTGCCACATTTTGCTGCAATGACTCAAACCAAACACTTCCTGTAGTTGTTGATCAGTGTCTCATGTCGCTGGGGAGGAATTTTGGCCGACTCTTCCATGCAGAACAGCTGTAACTCAGCAAAATGTGTGGATTTTCAAGCATGAACTGCTGGTTGCAAGTCCTGCCACAACATCTCATTTGGGATTAGGTCTTGACTTCCAAAACATAAAATTGGTTAATTTTTTGCCATTTTCATGTAGATTTGATTGTGTGTTTTGGATCATTGTCTTGCTGCATGACCCAGCTTCAGCTCACAGACAGATGGCCTGACATTCTCCTGTAAAATTCTCTGATACAGAGCAGAATTCATGGTTCCTTCTATTAAGGCAAGTTGTCCAGGTCCTGAGGCAGCAAAGCAGCCCCAACCCATCACACCACCATGCTTGACTGTTGGTATGAGGTATTATTGTGGAATACAGTTTTTGGTTTTCGCCTGGCATAATGGGACCCATGTCGAAGAAAAATAAATGTGTTTGTTTTCTTCCAGACCCCCCCAAATAAGGTATTCTGATGTGATTTAATCATTGACATGGACTCAGAACATCCAATTTTGTTGTTTCTCTATGAACAATTGTACAAACTTCAAACCAAGAAAAATAAAACTGAGAACATAATTTGGGAAAAGAAAAACCATAGTGCACTACTTTCTCTTGTACACTAAGGACCCCGAGAAGAGTTGGAGGGGAGAGGAGCTCTGTCAAGTTCTGTCAAGGGTCATGTCAGGATGAGCCTGCAGGAAGGGTACAACATGAGGGAGGAGGATGTCTTCCCTGTAACACACAGCATTAAGATAGCCTGCAATGACAACAAGCCCAGTCCGATGATGCTGTGACACACCGTCCCAGACCATGACGGACCCTCCACCTCCAAATCGATCCCGCTCCAGAGTACAGGCCTCGGTGTAACGCTCATTCCTTCAATGATAAACGCGAATCTGACCATCACCCCTGGTGAGAGAAAACCGCCACTCGTCAGTGAAGAGCACTTTTTGCCAGTCCTGTCTTGTCCAGCGACGGTGGGTTTGTGCCCATAGATGACATTGTTGCCGGTGATGTCTGGTGAAGACCTGCCTTACAACAGGCCTACAAGCCCTCAGTCCAGCCTCTCCTTGCCTATTGCGGACAGTCTGAGCACTGATGGAGGGATTGTGTGCTCCTGGTATTAACTCAGGCAGTTGTTGCCATCCTGTACCTGTCCCGCAGGTGTGATGTTCGGATGTGCCGATCCTGTGCAGGTGTCGTTACACGTGGTCTGCCACTGTGAGGATGATCAGGTTTCCGTCCTGTCTCCCTGTAGCGCTGTCTTAGGCATCTCACGTACAGACATTGCAATTTATTGCCCTGGCCAGATTTGCAGTCCTCATGCCTCCTTGCAGCAGGTCTAAGATGCAATAAAACTGTCCTTCTTTAGACTAGTTGAGTATCTGGAGCATCAGCATTTGTAGGTTCGATTACAGGCTCAAAATGTCCAGAAACAAATACCTTTCTTCTGAAAATCGTCAGCCTATTTCTGCTCTCAGAAATGAAGGCCATTCCATGCAGGAAATCGCCAAGAAACTGAAGATCTCGTACACCGCTGTGTACTACACCCTTCACAGAACAGCGCAAACTGGCCCTAACCAGAATAGAAAGAGGAGTGGGAGGCCCCGGTGCATAACTGAGCAAGAGGACAAGTACATTAGAGTGTCTAGTTTTAGAAACAGATGCCTCATAAGTCCTCAACTGGCAGCTTCATTAAATAGTACCCACAAAACACCAGTCTCAACATCAACTTGAGGCGATGCTGAACACTGAAATCTAAACTTTAGGATGTCACAGGAGGAGATTGCAGTCCAACATTCTTTATCTGATCTTCTTTTCCTATTTACCATATATAAGGGTGTATAAGAGTATGATAATTCATTTCAGCAATACCTGCATTTGGCCAATAGCTCGCTCACTGAGGCACGTACGCACACATGCATGTAGGGGAGCAGATAGCCTAGTGGTTAGAGCGTTGGGCTTGTCAAACAAAAGGTCACTAGTTCAAATACCTGAATCGACAAAGTGAAAAACCTGACAATGTGCCAGTGAGGAATGCACTTAACCCTAATTTGCTTCAGGGGTGCTGTATTACTATTTGGTGTGTGACAATGAAAACATATTTTTTGATAAGTGGATGCTGCACCCCTCAAACACATTAAATAGATGGCTGAAAAAGACAGATCCTCCGGTGGGTGGGGCATGTGCGCTGCTAGTTTATACTGTTGTGGAGCAGGCCAGTAACCAGAGGGTTGCCCGTTCAAAAAGCTAGGCTAACGGCTGCACCCTTGAACAAGTTACTTAACCCCTAACCTGCTCCAGAGGCGCTGCTCTTCGGCTGCTCCTATGCTTCTTTCAGCCTTGTGTGTCATATGTCGTGTCTGGACGATTGGCAATTAAAGAACAAAAATAAACCTTTCAGTTTTTATGGACAAAAAAGTTGTACCAGTGTGTTAAAATGTGTTGATGTTACACGTTAAGATACAGTGCCTTCAGAAAGTATTCACACCCCTTTACTTTTTTTGTGTTGTTTTGTTTTGTTTTGTTACAAGGTGGGATTAAAACATATTTAATTGTCATTTTTTTTGTCAACGATCTACACAAAATACTCTGTAATGTCAAAGTGGAAGAAAAATTCAAATGTTTGTAAAAAAATATATATATGAAAAATAAAACACTAATATATTTTGATTACAACAGTATTCAACCCTCTGAGTCACTACTTTTTTTATATGGAAGTATGGACACACACACAGACAAATCCCCACTCGTAAAACTCTTACCTGCAGAGGGGGTCTTGGCGGCAGTTCTTCCTTAGCTCCAGGCAGTAGGGTTTGACTTTATCCTCAAAGGAGCAGAAGGGCACGATGGTCTGCCTCCTCCGTTCAGCACAGCCCAGGTCCTGGCAGGGGCAGAAGAGCAGCTGGTGGCTGTAGTCTGTGGGCACACGGTCCAGGAACTGCCTCAGGGCCTTGTGGCAGCGCTTACGGTTACACGGTTCCCCTTTGCTGCAAGTGGCAATGTAGGTGGAGCGCTGTTTCTTACAGGTGTTGTTGAGGTTGCAGGCCTTCGCTGCGTCCAGGCACGGGTTACAAGTCTTGCTGGGGTCAGAGCAGGTGTTGGCTTTAGGGGTGATAGTGTGCATCCCTGCAGAGAAGGGGGAAGGGGAGCATTGGAAAAATAATATGCACTTAACATCTATTGCAAAGCTGTGTTGTTATTATGGGTCTGACCTATAGCATTTGTTAACTGGCTCGTGACAAAATTATTTGACACCATCATGATAACACATAACACAAGTTAAATTGATGTGCTCTGACTACTTATGACCATTTATGTTGTCAAGTTTGTGAGTGCTGAAAGTGGGCTTCATGATGATGGTCTTAGTGCTCTCCCTATGCTAGGGGTTATTCAATATCATATATTTTTTCCAAGCCAACACCAAGCCATCTGAGACTTGGATAGCTCGCCTATATCCATTCTTACTGAATAATTGATTTGGAGAGGCCTTGAGTGAAATGTGAATGAATAAAGTTGATTCTGCTCATGTGATTGCTTCATGTCTCCCTGGATTCTTCCCACCACTAAGAAAGAACATGATGTACCACTGTAACTAAACACCATGACACAGACCGTGATACTGTTTACAACATGTGAATTAGATGTCTTGTTGCTTATTGACATGTGTAATTGGTTTGTGAGTATGGAATATTAAACACAGGAGCTCAAGGACATGGGAAAGGCTCACTGTGCTGCAGTATTGTGGCCTATTGGACAGTTTAAGTGGCAGATGAACCATTTCCTTTACTTACTGTGATCACACCATGTCATCTAGATATTGTAGAAAACAGAAGTCAATAAATGTGCATAGTCTGAGAGCAGTTTGGACTGGTGGTGGTGGTACATGCCCATCTGCTTTTGAGATATCACTAATAAAAGAGTATCACACTCACTCACATTCCGCTTCCCTTGTACTTAGACTGTATCAGAGAACATAACCTCCCTCTTCCTGTAGATGATGGTATTTCAGAGGGTGCGCTGGCTTGGCGACATCCAGGGAGATTCATCACTTATTCAACAGAACCAATCTCAGTCTGTGTCTATCACGCAGCAATGAGGAAAAACCTTTCCGATGGACTGCATGAGCAGCTGTACTGTCTGTAAGTGGTGAATCACAGATGATCAATCCTAGAAATGCCATACACAGAATGGACATCACACAAACACGGAGCATTTCTGTCCAGAATAAACCACATGTTTTACCCAAAAGGCTCAGGTTTTTCTGTTTCCATCTAAGCAGGCTGGCACCCGTGTCTCACTGGACCTGCTCTCACCTGGGGCCAACGCCAGGCCGCTGGTACATTCCAGCCAGCATTTACATAACAATGGCTAACTTTAACGCCTTCTCACAAAGCAACCATTTTGATTATGCAGAGGTTGTTGTCACCCCTAGCTATGGAAACACAATTTCATTAGTATAACATATAACATATAACATCAAATCAAATTTTATTAGTCACATGCGCAGAGTACAACAGGTGTAGTAGACATTACAGTGAAATGCTTACTTACGAGCCCCTATCCAACAATGCAGTTTAAAAAAAATACAGATAAGAATAAGAGATAAAAGAAACAATTAAAGAGCAGCAGTGAAATAACAATATGAGACTATATAGATGGGGGTACCGATACAGAGTCAATGTGAAGGGGGCACCGGTTATTGGAAGTAGTATGTACATGGAGGTAGAGTTATTAAAGTGACTATGCATAGATGACAACAAGGGTGAGTGGGGGAGGGGGGTTCACTACAAATAGTCAGGGTAGCCATTTGACTAGATTTTCAGCAGTCTTATGGCTTGGCGGTAGAAGCTGTTTCGAAGCCTCTTGGACCTAGACTTGGCGCTCTGGTACCGCTTGCCGTGTGGTACTAGAGAGAACAGTCTATGACTTGGGTGGCTGGAGTCTTTGACAATTTTTAGAGCCTTCCTCTGACACCGCCTGTTATAGAGGTCCTGGATGGCAGGAAGCTTGGTCCCGGTGATGTACTGGGCCATTCGCACTACCCTCTGTAGTGACTTGCAGTCGGAGGTCGAGCAGTTGCCATACCAGGCAGTGATGCAACCAGTCAGGATGCTCTCGATGTGTATAGGGTGTATACACTAGTGGAACAGGTGTTACAGTCAAAAGAGCAACAACAGAACCCCAAAAAAGCGAATTATCTCTTTTTCAACCACATGGACACATAGACGCAACTTCCTGTCGATAGGGGGAAAATGAAAAAGTGGATTCCATTTAGTAAAGATTGGAAAACATTTTTGCTTTGTTAGCTTTGTCTTTATCCCTCATTCACCAAGGCTGCCTCCAGGAGGAGAACATGCTAGGTCAAGGGCTGTGGGATGATCTGTGATGATCTTTATGTACGCCCATGAATCTACATCATACACATCAGCTACCACAGCAAGTGATATCACTGCAACACTTAACAAAGAGCTACTGTCAGTTTTAGAATGGATTATTAGTAATAAGTGATAAATAAAAAACTAAAAGCATTGTATTTGGGACAAATCATTAGTTAAACCCTAAACCTCATCTAAATCTAGTAAAGTATAATGTTCCGATTGAGAAAGTTGAGGAGAATAAACTGCTTGGTGTGTAACTCTCAATTGTAAGCTGACATTGTCAAAAACATATTTATTCAACAGTTGCTAAAATATGGAGAGATCTGTCCAAGATAATGTGCTGCTCTGCTTTCTTGACCTCACAATCAACCAAACAAGTCCCATAGGCTGGACTACTGCCCACTTATATGGTCAAGTGCTGCAACAAAGGACATAGGCAAATTACAGTTGGCCCAGAACAGAGCACGGGGGGCTAATATCAACAACATGCATATCAATTTATTCTGGCTCAAACTAGAGTAGAGATTGACTGCATCACTGCAGGTCTTTGTAAGAGGTATTGACGTACCGAACTGTCTGTTCAATCGCAGCTCAGACACACATACATAACCCACAAGACTTGCCACCAGAGGTCTCTTCACAGTCCCCAAGTCCAGAACAGAGGCTAGGAAGCACACCGTAATATAGAGCCATGACTATATGTAACTGTCTTCCACCTCAGGTAATTCAAGCTAGCAGTAAAATCAGAATAAAAAAAAACAGATAAAACAACACCTCACAGCACAATGCGGACTGTGAGAGACACACACTAACACACACACTCTAAAACACCCACTCTACAAGCACGCACCCACACACACACACTAACACACACACTCTAAAACACCCACTCTACACACACCCACACATTATTCTTAGTAATGTAATGTAGTATTGAAATGTAAGAATGGAGCAATGTACATTTGTATAATGCACAATGTTTTGTATAATGTTTTATCTCTTTTTGGACCCCAGGAAGAGTAGCTGCTACCTTGGCAACAGCTAATAGGGATCCTAATAATATACTAATACTAAATTGGACTCCAAAGAAATGCTGATATTAGCAGCAGGGAATGAGGCCAAACTGGGCCAAACCTGGCCAAAGCGGTCCAGAACCAGGCCAGTCCAGCTGGAGGGGTGGTTTGGGGGTGCTGTCCAAAGGCGCTACACATAACAGTGATGGATTGCAGCACCTAAATCTCCTCTGGCCATCTGCAGCCTGTAATGTGGGGCAAAAGGGGTTCCAGGATAAAAACTAAATAAGAGAAGGAAGAGGCACAAATATTTATTTATTTATCTGACCAAACAGTGAGGTTTTACTTTTTCTGATTGTGGAGAAGAGATTGAATTGGGTACTCAAAGCAGAGAGATATCCTGACACAAAGGCCCTCTACATATAATCAGAGAGAGTAGCTGGATGGAAGATATATTGTTACAGAAAACTAAAACATTTCTAGTGCATTATGAAAGGTTTTGCCTATACACATTTACATTTACATTTAAGTCATTTAGCAGACGCTCTACACCTTTCAGTAATGCAAGAAGGGTGATGGGCAACTTGCAAAAATGGAAGGCTTGTTGATCACAGCAGGTCATCACTGACAAAGGGAACAATGTGCCGTCTCCTGCCAAATGATTGGACCACCACTTACGTATACCTGCTCAAGTGTTTTCAATTAACCCGGCCAATCATCATCACGATCAGCCCTTCACACGAGCTCTAATGAACACACAATTCTGATATCTCTTTCGGTGTAGTCCCATTGCTGCACATAGCTGATACAGCCAGTCTTGGGAAACCTCTTGGAATGGCCTTACCATCACAATACCCAGAGACTTCTGCTGTATTAAGTCATCCTGGAAATAGAGTGCTGTGTCCTGATTATTCCAGTTCATCGAAGATGTTCACTGTGGGACAACAACTGTTTATCTGCATGTTGCTGCATTGAAATAAACATTTTTTTGGTGGTGACTGTTACATTGTGGCTCTGTTGAGGCATCTTTGCATGCAAGTCAGAGGCATGTTTATCATGCAGTGCACGCTATGTAGCAACATGTGTGACCTTAATTGGTTTTTGGCTCGCACAAAAAATACACTGAATTTCTTTTATGATATCCGCGCTCTTTGACTGGGCTATAAACAGGGTTATAATAGGGCGTTCGTCCACAGTGCTCATAAATTAAAACTATGTGATGGCCATCTCCTGAAAAGCACAGTGCAGTAAGTACAGCCCA
Organism: Oncorhynchus keta; assembly: GCF_023373465.1. NCBI lineage: Eukaryota > Metazoa > Chordata > Actinopteri > Salmoniformes > Salmonidae > Oncorhynchus > Oncorhynchus keta. The sequence continues at coordinate 22,341,481 of NC_068434.1, read as the reverse complement.
GTCAAGGGATCTGGATTTACACATTTTCCAGAGTAAGGGATCTTCCTTCCACAGTAATTGCTCTCTCTCTCCATTATTTGAAACCTGCATTTCATATATCATCCTGGACTCCGGGGAGCAGGAGTTCAGTACAGGTTAGAGTGGGGCTCTTGGCTTCAGGTATGCTCACTGTAATTAGGATGGGTGCCAACGTTTGGATTTAATATAGCCCTAGGTGAGTGTGCAGGGGCTTGCTAGAAAGTCTTTAGTCCATACCCCTGGGAGCATGTCAAGCATTTCCATGTCAAAGGATTCATCGTTTTTTTAGCTCAGGCTTGTGTCACAGCAAGGTTTCCAGTGGCCAGGGAATGCCTTGACTACACGCTACTACATTTGCCTACAGAATGCCTGACTGCCCATGTTTGGGATCTGCTATGGTATCAGTAGGAAAGCTGTTTTAGAATATGTATTATGTGCTCTAAGAAGATAATGGCTGCTTTACCAGTTCAGAAATGTTTTCCAAATTTGACAATCATTCATATAAAACCGGAGACAAATATCATTGCAGCAGAAATATGCAAGTGAGTCGATTCACGTATTCCCCAAACATTAGTGTAGAATGTCTAATTGTACCAACAAAACCGACTAATGAGGGTTGCCAGGCCCATGTTTGGAGGATTATTCAGTATTCTATTTAATACCACCTTCTTAGAATAAAGCTGACTGCACAAACAACTAATACGTTACCCTTAGACCCCCAACACTCATTAAGTGTCCATGGAGAAAACAAAGAGGCAACTGTGAGCTAATTGTAAATGTAAACGGATTATAACTACACATAGTACATCAGCTGAACAACAACAGTACTCTAGCACACATCAGGGCAACATTGTCTTTGACAATGAAACAGTCATTGTTATGAGGGTAAGGTGAGGACGTCTAGCATTGGGCTGCATGCTGATCCCTTTTCCCCAGCTGTAGAAATAGGTTTCTGAAATGAATTAGTTGATGGGCATGTGGAACAGAGAGGTGAGAGGATTATTAGGCTGAGTAAGGTCTAACTAAGGGGAGTCAAACTCAACTTCTGGAGGGCCGGTATGGGCTGGTTTTTAAAAAATCCTGGAATCTGCATAGATAATAAGTGAATTAACTCAAAATTGGGTCACAAGGACAGAATAATTTGTGTAAAATAAAATAGAAATTACAGTCAATTATATACTTGTATGCTATGGGATATTTCGTAATACGACAATCATTTTCATCTGGGCTTTGATTAGGGGCCAACCGGTTGAGGTGGAAAAATGATACGAGTGCTACCCAATATCCATCACAATGCCCAAGAGTAAGACTATGTTCTTGTACAACTCGAAGTAAGAAAATGGTGGACTTGTGAGAGTTGACTTGGTAAAGCAGGCTGGCATTCTCCTCTCTGTCAGTTGCTTTGTTGCTTTGCCCTGTGTTCATTTGGAGATACAGTGGAGTGTTTTTTTTTCTCATCAATGTTTTCCCCCCCTTATCTCTCTCACTATAAACTCTTGAAGTTGTAGAGATTATTTTTCAATTTTCTAACCTTCCTCCTGGAGAGTGTTTTTCGCTATCCTCATCAACACAGCAAGATATCACATTCCCTGAGCTTCGGTTCAGTTTACCGTTTTATAAGTGATTAAGCACACTTTTGTGCAGTTGAAATCAAAGGGAAAATTATTTCAGAGAACAACTGTGTAATTACTTATATGTTTGCCTGTGGGCTTTTCTCACTACCACAATCAATGATTCTGTCCTCTGAAATGATAAATAATAAGTAACCTAGGGCTAGAGGCTAAATGGATTTAGGAGAGCAAATCAGATTTTTCACCTTTGAAAGAGTGTAGGAAACATTTTTAACAAAAATGGACATATTAATGAGTCTCAGACAAATTTTAACATGTTTCAAATGAGCTGAAAAATAACCAAGACGTAAGCTACCTGAGCTCCAACAATTTTAGTGCTATAGAGTAAAGAAAGGCAGATGGCCTTCTTAACAATCTAAAACGCCAAGGTATTCAAAGCAACTTCCAATTTATATTTTGTCTGGTGCTCTCCTTTTTTGATATATCAAACCAGTATATTTTCAAACAACCATGTCATTTGCTGACTTCAAGCTAAAGGGATTATGCAAAAAGCATGTCTTTCTTGTACCTCCAAGATATGAAACAAAGCATGAGGCATCGGCCAGGAAAAGCAAATGTGGCATCTCTGCTGTATACTGCTTTTGGCAAATGAGGCTGGATCATCCTCCGGCAATTTCTGTAGGAACTGGATGAAAGAAAATGATTGGATTTTCAAGTGACTATAGCCTATATCTCCTATAGCTGTGGCAATGGCCCTGCGATCCTCCAATCTAACCTTCATTTTTTTTGCCATGTCTTATAATAAGATCTGCATTGATTAGTAATGCCCTCTCAGTAACAACCAGTTAATTAAATGTGAGCCATAGTTCCCATGCTGAATAATTGCTTTGTAATTAGTAAACCAAATAGGAAATCAAACTGAAAGGAAAATCTATAGATGGGAATATGGAGGCAAATACATGGGTTTATGTAAGCAAGACCCCCCCTTGGAGAACCAAGGAATATAAAGAGGAATCCATAATATTTACTTAATAAAAGCCTTAAAGAGGCTGAATGGAACTTTTGGCTTTGGGGCTGTTGAGCCAAAAGGAGTCGCCCAAATGGACAAAAAATATTATCCATAAATTACCTCATTGGAGAGAAACGGGCAAACCGCTTCCCTCAGCCATGAGCATTTTTTTTTTTTTTCATGAAATAAGAAATCCTTCCTGTTCTATCTTGTATCTTTAAGAGTATTAGTGTTGTAATTATACTTATTACATGTCATTGTATTTTTATAGTCTTTTCAAATGGCATAGTCATTTAGTTTTACATAAAAATGGTCGCTCTTACCTGAGATAATGGAAGCGAGACGGAATGCATCAGGGTGGCGAACAGGCATCACAGGTTCATAAGGGGATGTTTCATAAAACTCTCGACCTGGGAAAACAGTCAAGTTCAAGTTTAATTTGTCACATGCATAACTACAGTGAACTGCTTAACTTGCAAGCCCTATCCAACAGTGAAGTATTCAATATAAAATATTATAACTAATAAAAATAAGAAATTAAAAAAGGAGAAATAAGAGAGGAAACCAGCCACTGCTCATGACCTGGCTTATACCATCCCTACGGTGAAGCATGGTGGTGGCAGCATCATGCTGTGGGGATGTTTTTCAGCAGCAGGGACTGGGAGACTAGTCAGGATCAGGGAAAGATGAACGGAGTGCATTCAGAAAGTATTGAGACCCCTTCACTTTTCTACATTTTGTTACGTTACAGCCTTATTCTAAAATGTAAGAAAAAAATCCTCAATCTACACACAATACCCCCTAACGATGAAGCAAACAATTATTTTTAGAAATGTTTGCAAATTTATTAAAGATAAAAAACAGATAAACCTAATTTACATAAGTATTCAGACCCTTTGGTATGAGACTCGACATTGAGCTCAGGTGCATCCTATTTCTATTGACCCTCCTTGAGATGTTTCTACAACTTGATTGGAGTCCACCTGTGGTAAATGTAATTGATTGGACATGATTTGGACACCTGTCTATATAAGGTCCCACAGTTGACAGTGCATGTCAGAGCAAAAACCAAGCCATGAGGTTGAAGGAATTGTCCTTAGAGCTCAGAGACAGGTTTTTGTCGAGGCACAGATCTGGGGAAGGATACCAAAATATTTCTGCAGCATTGAAGGTCCCCAAGAATACAGTGGCCTCCATCATTCTTAAATGGAAGAAGTTTGGAATCACTAACACTCTTCCTAAAGCTGGTAGCCCGGCCAAACTTAGTAATCAGGGGAGAAGGACGTTGGTCAGGGAGGTGACCAAGAACCCGATGGTCATTCTGACAGAGCTCTAGAGTTCCTCGACCCTAAGCACACAGCCAAGACAATGCAGGAGTGACTTCAGGACAAGTCTCTGAATGTCCTTGAGTGGCCCAGCCAGAGCCCGGACTTGAACCCAATCGAACATCTCCGGAGAGACCTGAAAATAGCTGTGCAGCGACGTTCCCTATCCAACCTTTCAGAGCTTGAGAGGATCTGCAGAGAAGAATGGGAGAAACTCCCCAAATACAGGTGTGCCAACCTTGTAGCATCATACCCAAGAAGACTTGAGGCTGTAATCGCTGCCAAAGGTGCTTAAACAAAGTACTGAGTAAAGGATCTGAACACTTATATAAATGTGACATACACATTTTTTTGCAAACATTTCTAAAAACCTGTTTTTGCTTTGTCATCATGGGGTATTGTGTGTAGATTGATGAGGTAAAAAAAACAATTGAATCAATTTTAGAATAAGGCTGTAATGTAACAAAATGTGGAAAATGTCAAGGGGTCTGAATACTTTCCGAATTCACTGTAGGGTCAGTGCCAGTACCAAATGTACAATGTGCAGGGACACTGGAGTATTTGAGGTAGATATGTTCATGTAGGCAGGGATTAGGAGAAAGTGACAAGAAGCCGGATATATTTTTAAAATAAAATAATAATATACAGTATGATGAAAAAGTTTTTGATAACACTGAAAATGAAAGTATGCTCACACCCACATAATATAGTGGCACATGAATTACAGGGTATGTGTAGAGGTGCATTAAATAAAGGAATACACACATGCAGACACAGTATGATCTCAAAATATATAAAAAGTTGTTGACCTTCACATGTTTCTAAGGCAAGGAGTCATGGTTTTAGAATCATTGCACAGGATAATACCAGTTTTTTTGTGCTATAGCAATGAGCAATTATCTACTGTATAGTGTACCTAAAATGTTAATAACAGAAACCAGTGAAGGTTGAATTCTACAGATGTTGTCAACTTTGGTTTTTGGCTCTTAATTGGTCTGTCTGACCAATAACACATTTTACACCCTAAAGATTTCAATAGTGTGAACAGTTGGCTAATTTTGTGATATGCAAAGCAGATCGTTCACCACGGTCAGATAATTTCCTTTTGGAAAGAACATTTGGCCATGGTGTTCTGTGGTTTGGGTAAGGCAGCCTCCAACGCTGAACTGCCAGGGCTATGTTTGTAAAAAATGTCAAATTAGCACTCAACTGACTGCACTACTCCCCTGTGACTCTCTCTCAGAAGCCCCTAATCCTGCGTTTAAAATTCACAGCCATTCGGTGTGATTCAGACAAACCCTCCAGTGTGTAATAGCTTTTGCATTTTGATCTTAACAGAAACACAGCAAGGCTGTTGTGGGACAGACAGGGAGCCCACCGCAGCAAATGAGAAAATCCTAAATCTGTGGGGAGATGTGAAGCTCAGTGGATAACCCTCCAATCAATAGATATCACCATTTTGTTTATCACACTGCTCCGTGCTGATGCTACTTCAATGGAAGGTAGTGTGTGCTTCACTTATGTTTGCATGCACTACTGTAAGTTGCTCTGGATAAGAGTGTCTGCGAAATGACTAATGTAAATGTATAATGTGTTGATCATGTTGTACACTACGGTGCATTTTTCATTATCAGGCTGCGGATCAGGCGGAATAAAAAACAAAGCCTTGAAAATTTCACTGAAATGTTTTATTTTACCTTTATTTTGGCAAGTCAGTTAAGAACAAATTCTTATTTTTAATGACGGCCTAGGAACAGTGGGATAACTGCCTGTTCAGGGGCAGAACGACAGATTTGTACCTTGTCAGCTCAGGGGTTTGAATTTGCAACCTTCCGGTTACTAGTCAAACACGAAGCTACCCTGCCACCCCAATTAATAACACAGTCTTATGTGGGTTCACAGTACGTTTGTTGAAAGCAAAACCGAGGCATTGTATTACGATACGTTATCTTAGTATCCTAAAGAACAAAGGGAGAAACTACAGTAAAACAGCTATGGAAATACACCACTTTATAGAAGTCAAACTAAAGATGGTTTACAATAATGCCAAATGTCTAAAAGACAGGGGTGGAAGTCACGCAACGCCATCTCCTCCCAAGGAGCCATCGTTAGTAGACACGAGGAGTTGCTTCGCGGTCTGATAGAAGGGTTCCAGGATGTGGCCAAACGTCACGACGTAGCATTGGACGCATTGTGGGAGAAATTCTGTGTGTTTCCTACAAGGCAGCCTACCACGACTGAAACCTCCCAGCCCCTCAGTAACCCAACTGGGAGCAGCGCCATCACCCCGGTTTTCCGGGAACTCTGCTTACCTCCCTCGGAGCGCTTACAATGGTGATTCCATAACCTGCCTGGCCTTTCTCTCCTAGTGCTCCCTCGTTTTCGAGCTGCATCCTTCTTCATTCCCCTCGGACTGCTCGAAGATAGCGTACATTATCACGCTGATGTCTGGGAGGACACTCACCTGGGCCATGGCGGTGTGGGAGCAGCAATCTGCCATCTGCCTCAGTTTGGAGATATTCGTGGCGGAGGTGAGAAGTTTGAAGCTCCGGTGTCCGGGAGAGAGGCTGCCTGGAAGATACTCCAGCTTTGGCAGGACTCCCTCAGTGTGGCAGACTATGTGGTGGAGTTCCGCACGCTAGCAGAGGATGGTGCTTGGAACCCGGAAGCGCTGTTCAACGCGTTCCTGCATGGATTATCGGAGGAGGTAAAGGATGAGCTGGCAGCCCGAGAACTTCCGACTGATCTCGACTCACTCATCACTTTAACCATCCGGATCGATGGTTGGCTATGGGAACGTAGGAGGGAGAAGAGGTCCGATTGTGGTCCCAATCGCTCACTCAAGGATCCCACCTTGCATCTGAAATAAGGAAGTCCATGGCGTCTACGTCCCCGAGAGGATCCGAGCTTACCCAAGTCCCTCCAAGAGCCTCCGGAGACTGCCGTTTCAGCTCTTCCTAAGCCGATGCAGCTCAGCAGGGCTAGGCTGTCTCCAGCCAAACGGGTACGCAGACTTGAGACCCAGAGTTGTCTATACTGCAGTACTGCCAGTCACTATGTGTCTGCCTGTCCCTTCAACAGACCTGGCTCATTCGTTGGAGTGAGTACTCTGGTGGGCATCACAGATCATTTCTCATCTCCCCTTGCTCACCCCCCTCTCCATGCCATACTGCCGTGGGGCGATCAGTCCAAGTCTCTCCAGGTACTCATCGACTTGGGGCCGAAGTGAGTCTCATGGACCTTACCCTGGCATCAGAACTGGGCATCCCCACTCAACCCCTCTCCATTCCCATGACTGAATGCCCCTTGTCTTCGGTTTCCAGGCCCACTCCTCTCCCCCATCTCATTGACGGACGACCGGAGCACATGGTGAGATGTCTCCTGAGGGTTCGACCTTGGGGCAGGGGATTCCAGTACCTGGTTGACTGGGAGGGTTATGGCCCAGAGAGAGGAGAGGTGCTGAGTCTCTGTTAGGTACATCCTGGACCCAGGCCTCATCTCTGAGTTCCAGCGCCGGCACCCTGCTCAACCAGGTATGCGCCCAAGTAGGATGCCAGGTGACGTCCCTAGAGGGGTGGTACCGTCACGCCCTGATCTGTTTCACCTGTCCTTGTGCTTCTCTCCACCCCCCTCCAGGTGTCGCCCATCTTCCCCACTTATCCCCTGGGTATTTATACCTGTTTTCTGTCTGTGCCGGTTTGCCTTGTTTGTTCAAGCCTACCAGCGTTTTGTGTCTCAGCTCCTGCTTTTTCCAGTCTCTTTTCTCGCCCTCTTGGTTTTGAGCTCTGCCTGTCCTGACTCTGAGCCCGCCTGCCTGACCATCCTGCCTGACCCCGAGCCTGGATTACCGACCCATGTCTGCCTTGACCTATCGTTTGCCTGCCCCTGTTACAATAAACATTGTTACTTCTACAGCGTCTGCACTTGGGTCTTACCTGAAACACCTGCTCTTTCCATGACATGGACTGACCAGGTGAATCTTTGTGAATGCAGTGAGCACTTATTGATGTCACTTGTTAAATCCATTTCAATCAGTGTAGATGAAGGGGAGAAGATTTAAGCCTTGAGACATGGATTGTGTATGTATGCCATTCAGAGGTTGAATTGGCAAGACAAAAGCTTTAAGTGCCTTTAAACGGGGTATGGTAGTAGTTGTCAGGTACACCAATTTCAGTGTGTCAAGAACTGCAATGCTGCTGGGTTTCTCACACTCAACAGGGGTTTGGACCTGACCATGGAACCTGACCAGGACATCAGACAAAAGTATGTGGATAGACATTCAAATGACTGGATTTGGCTATTTTAGCCACACCCGTTGCTGATAGGTGTATAAAAATCGAGCACTCCGCCATGCAATCTCCAAAAATAAACATTGTCAGCAGAATGGCCTCACTTCCGGCGCCGACAGAGATGGCTGCCTCGCTTCGCGTTCCTAGGAAACTATGCAGTATTTAGTTTTTATATTGGTACCACAGGTAATCTTAGGTTTCATTACATACAGTCGGGAGGAACTATTGGATATAAGAGCAACGTCAACTCACCATCATTACGACCAGGAATACAATTTACCTGAAGCTGATCCTCTGTTTTGCCAATCCACAATGGATCGGATCCCAGCCGGCGAACCAAAACTACGTAAAAGGGGCAGACGAAGTGGTCTTCTGGTCAGGCTCCGTAGACGGGCACATCGCGCACTGCTCCCGAGCATACTACTCGCCAATGTCCAGTCTCTTGACAACAAGGTAGATGAAATCCGAGCAAGGGTTGCATTCCAGAGAGACATAAGAGACTAACGTTCTTTGCTTCACGGAAACATGGCTCACTCGAGACATGCTATCTTCACGCATTGCGCCGCATTGCGCCGACAGAAACAAGCATCTTTCCGGTAAGAAGAAGGGCGATTATAATCTCAGCTGCATATATTCCCCCCCACGCAGACACATCGATGGCCCTGAACAAACTTAATTTGACTCTATGTAAACTGTAAACCACATATCCTGAGGCTGCATTCATTGTAGCTGGGGATTTTAACAATACTAATCTGAAAACAAGACTCCCTAAATTCTATCAGCATATCGATTGTGCAACCAGGGCTGGTAAAATCCTGGATCATTGTTATTCTAACTTCCGCGACACATATAAGGCCCTCCCCCGCCTTCCTTTCGGAAAAGCTGACCACGACTCCATTTTGTTGCTCCCAGCCTATAGACAGAAACTAAAAAAGGAAGGTCACGCGCTCAGGTCTGTTCAAACCTGGTCCGACCAATCTGATTCCACTCTTCAAGATTGCTTCGATCACGTGGACTGGGATATGTTCCGCATTGCGTCAAACAACATAGATGAATACGCTGATTCGGTGAGCGAGTTTATTAGCAAGAGCATTGGCGATGTCGTACACACAGCAACTGTTAAAACATTCCCAAACCAAAAACTGCGGATTGATGGCAGCATCCGGTTAAAAATGAAAGCGCGAACCACTGCTTTTATATATAATAATATAATAATATTAGCCTTTTAATCAGGGCAGGGTGACCGGAAACATGACAGAATACAAACAGTGTAGCTATTCCCTCCGCAATGCAATCAAACAAGCTAGCGTCAGTATTGAGACAAAGTAGAGTCTCAATTCAACGATGACTCAGACACGAGGTACGTGGCAGATCTACAGTCAATCACGGATTACAAAAAGAAAATCAGCCCCGTCGCGGACCAGGATGTCTTGCTCCCAGACAGACTAAACAACTTCGTTGCTCGCTTTGAGGACAATACAGTGCCACTGACACGGCCCGCTACCAAAACCGGCGGACTCTCCTTCACTGCAGCCGATGTGAGTAAAACATTTAAACGTGTTAACCCTCGCAAGGCTGCAGGCCCAGACGGCATCCCCAGCCGCGTCCTCAGCGCATGCGCAGACCAGCTGGCTGGTGTGTTTATTGACATATTCAATCAATTCTTATCCCAGTCTGCTGTTCCCACATGCTTCAAGAAGGCCACCATTGTTCCTGTTCCCAAGAAAGCTAAAGTAACTGAGCTAAACGACTACCGCCCCGTAGCACTCACTTCCGTCATCATGAAGTGCTTTGAGAGGCTAATCAAGGACCATATTACCTCCACCCTACCTGACACCCTAGACCCACTCCAAGTTGCTTATCGCCCCAATAGGTCCCCGCTACTCCCTTATCCACATTGACGGGACAGTAGTGGAGAGCGTAGTAAGTTAAGTTCCTTGGCGTACACATCACGGACCAACTGAAATGGTCCACCCACACATACAGCATGGTGAAGAAGGCGCAGCAGCACCTCTTCAACCTCAGGAGGCTGAAGAAATTTGGCTTGTCACCAAAATCACACAAACTTTTACAGATGCACAATCGAGAGCATCCTGGACACATACACACGATGTCACAGGAAGGCCATAAAGATCATCAAGGACAACAACCACCCGAGCCACTGCCTGTTCACCCCGCTATCATCCAGAAGGCGAGGTCAGTACAGGTGCATCAAAGCAGGGACCGAGAGACTGAAAAACAGCTTCTATCTCAAGGCCATCAGACTGTTAAACAGCCACCACTAACATTGAGTGGCTGCTGCCAACATACTGACTCAACTCCAGCCACTTCAATAGTGTAAAAATGGATGAAAAATGTATCACTAGCCACTTTTAACAATGCCACTTCATATAATGTTTACATACCCTACATTTGTAACGGTTGTCGTCGGGAGAAGGAGAATAGGACCAAAGAGCAGCGTGGTACGTATTCATAATGATATTTTAATAAAGATGAATATTGGAACAAAAACAACAAACAAACAGTTCTGCAAGGTGCAACAAAAACACTAAACAGAAAATAACTACCCACCCCCATAGTGGAAAAACAGGCTGCCTAAGTATGGTTCTCAATCAGAGACAACATTTGCCAGCTGCCTCTGATTGGGAACCATACCAGGCCAAACACATAGAAATAGAAAACATAGAACACAAAACATAGAATGCCCACCCCAACTCACGCCCTGACCAAACTAAAATAGAGACAATAAAAAGTAACTAAGGTCAGGACGTGACAACATTACTCATCTCATATGTATATACTGTACTCGATACCATCTACTGCATCTTGCCTATGCCGTTCTGTACCATCACTCATTCATATATTTTTATGTACATATTCTTCATCCCTTTACACTTGTGTGTATAAGGTAGTTGTTGTGAAATTGTTAGGTTAGATTACTCGTTGGTTATTACTGCATTGTTGGAACTTGAAGCACAAGCATTTCGCTACACTCGCATTAACATCTGCTAACCATGTGTATGTGACAAATCAAATTTGATTTGAAGAGCTCAGTGACTTTCAACGTGGCACAGTCATACTATAGGATGCCACCTTTCCAACAAATCAGTTGGTCAAATTTCTGCCCTTCTAGAGCTACCCCGGTAAACTGTAAGTGCTGTAATTGTGAAGTGGAAACGTCTAGGAGCAGCAACGGCTCAGCCGCAAAGTGGTAGGCCAGACAATCTCACAGAATGGGACTGCCGAGTGCTGAAGCGTGTAGCATGTAAAAAATGTTGTCCTTGGTTGCAACACTCACTACCGAGGTCCAAACTACCTCTGGAAGCAAAGTAAGCACAATAACTGTTCATCAGGAGCTTCATGAAATGGATTTCCATGGCCGAGCAGCCGCACACAATCCTAAAATCACCATGGTGTAAAGCTCGCCGCCGTTGAACTCTGGAGCAGTGGAAACGCGTTCTCTGGAGGCATTAATCATGCTTCACCATCTGGCAGTCCGACAGACAAATTTGGGTTTGGCGGATGCCAGGAGAACGCTATCTGCCCCAATGCATAGTGGCAACTGTAAAGTTTGGTGGATGAGGAATAATGGTCTGGGGCTGTTTTTCATGGTTCAGACTAGGCCCCTTAGTTCCAGTGAAGGGAAATCTTAACGCGACAGCATACAATGACGTTCTAGAAAATTCTGTGCTTCCAACTTTGTAGCAATAGTTTGGGAAGGCCCTTTCCTGTTTCAGCATGACAATGCCCATGTGCACAAAGCGAGGTCCATACAGAAATGTTCTGTTGAGATCGGTGAACTTGACTGACTTGCACAGAGCCCTGACCTCAACCCCATCGAACACATTTTGGATGAATAGGATAGCCAACTGCGAGCCAGACCTAATCGCCCAACATCAGTGCCCGACCTCACTAATGCTCTTGTGGGTGAATCGAAGCAAGTCCCTACAGCAATGTTCCAACATCTAATGGGTAGCCTTCCCAGAATATTTGAGGCTGTTATAGCAGCAAAGGGGGGACCAACTCCATATGAATACCCATGATTTTGGAATGAGATGTTCGATGAGAAGGTGTCCACATACCTTTGGTCATGTAGTGTACATTGCTTTGGGAAAGTAGTCAACCTGTTGTAAGGTGTTGCAGAGGGGTGCCAGCAGTCATACCACCCTACATCCCATTGCTTGCTTCTCCCTGAAACTAAGCCTGGTCAATACTTGGATGGGAGACTAGAATATGCTGGATGAGACGGAGACCCAGTGTGCGCGTCTCAATCTCTTCCAGTATTGCCAGTTGTGATACTGGCGTACCTGGAACAACACTATTTGGTATAAACGGCGTTAAAGAGCGCAGACAGACAGACTTTCTTTCAGACTTTCATGCTTTCTAAGAATAGAATATGCTAAATGTGATGTTGGAGGGCCATAATACGGTACTTGTCCCTTTGGGAAAGGGAGTTCTTGATGAAACTACACAGCATAAGCTGCCCTGCTTCAGATGAGACATTAAATGGGATGCCCTGAATCTCTGTGATCATTAAAATAGCCATGGCATTTGTCACAAAAGTAGGAGGTTAACCCCAGTGTCTGAGCTATTGGGAGGTTAACCCTAGTGTCTGGGCTAGTAAAAGATTAACCCCAGTGTCTGGGCAGGTAGAAAGTTAACCCCAGTGTCTTGGCTAGAAAAAGGTTAACCCCAGGGTCTGGGCCAGTAGAATGTTAACCCCAGTGTCTGGGCTAGTAGAAGGTTAACCCCAGTCTCTGGGCTAGTAGAAGGTTAACCCCCGTGTCTGGGCTCGTAGAATATTAACTCCAGTGTCTGGGCTAGTAGAATATTAACCCCAGTGTCTGGGCTAGTCGAATATTAACCCCAGTGTCTGGGCTAGTAGAATATTAACCCCAGTGGCTGGGCTAGTAGAATATTAACCCCAGTGTCTGGGCTAGTCGAATATTAACCCCAGTGTCTGGGCTAGTAGAATATTAACAGTGGCTGGGCTAGTAGAATATTAACCGAAGTGTCTGGGCTCGTAGAATATTAACCCCAGTGGCTGGGCTAGTAGAATATTAACCCCAGTGTCTGGGCTAGTAGAATATTAACTCCAGTGTCTGGGCTAGTAGAATATTAACCCCAGTGTCTGGGCTAGTAGAATATTAACAGTGGCTGGGCTAGTAGAATATTAACCCCAGTGTCTGGGCTCGTAGAATATTAACCCCAGTGGCTGGGCTAGTAGAATATTAACTCCAGTGTCTGGGCTAGTAGAATATTAACCCCAGTGTCTGGGCTAGTAGAATATTAACTCCAGTTTCTGGGCTAGTAGAATATTAACCCCAGTGTCTGGGCTAGTAGAATATTAACTCCAGTGTCTGGGCTAGTAGAATATTAACCCCAGTGTCTGGGCTAGTAGGAGGTTAACCGAAGTGTCTGGGCTAGCGGAAGGTTAACCCCAGTGGCTGGGCTAGTAGAAGGTTAACCCCAGTGTCTGGGGTAGGAGAAGGTTAACCCCAGTGGCTGGGCTAGGAGAAGGTTAACCCCAGTGGCTGGGCTAGTAAAAGGTTAACCCCAGTGTTTGGGCTAGTAGAAGGTTAACCCCAGTCTCTGGGCTAGTAGAAGGTTAACCCCAGTGTTTGGGCTAGTAGAATATTAACCCCAGTGTCTGGGCTAGTAGAATATTAACCCCAGTGTCTGGGCTAGTAGAATATTAACCCCAGTGTCTGGGCTAGTAGAATATTAACCCCTGTGTCTGGGCTAGTAGAATATTAACTCCAGTGTCTGGGCTAGTAGGAGGTTAACCGAAGTGTCTGGGCTAGCGGAAGGTTAACCCCAGTGGCTGGGCTAGTAGAAGGTTAACCCCAGTGTCTGGGCTAGGAGAAGGTTAACCCCAGTGGCTGGGCTAGGAGAAGGTTAACCCCAGTGTCTGGGCAAGTAGAATGTTAACCCCAGTGTTTGGGCTAGTAGAAGGTTAACCCCAGTCTCTGGGCTAGTAGAAGGTTAACCCCAGTGTCTGGGCTAGTAGAATATTAACCCCAGTGTCTGGGCTAGTAGAATATTAACCCCAGTGTCTGGGCTAGTAGAATATTAACCCCAGTGTCTGGGCTAGTAGAATATTATCTCCAGTGTCTGGGCTCATAGAATATTAACTCCAGTGTCTGGGCTAGTAGAATATTAAACCCAGTGTCTGGGCTAGTAGAATATTAACTCCAGTGTCTGGGCTAGTAGAATATTAAACCCAGTGTCTGGGCTCATAGAATATTAACTCCAGTGTCTGGGCTAGTAGAATATTAAACCCAGTGTCTGGGCTAGTAGAATATTAACCCCAGTGTCTGGGCTAGTAGAATATTAACAGTGGCTGGGCTAGTAGAATATTAACCGAAGTGTCTGGGCTCGTAGAATATTAACCCCAGTGGCTAGGCTAGTATAATATTAACCCCAGTGGCTGGGCTAGTAGAATATTAACTCCAGTGTCTGGGCTAGTAGAATATTAACCCCAGTGTCTGGGCTAGTAGAATATTAACTCCAGTTTCTGGGCTAGTAGAATATTAACCCCAGTGTCTGGGCTAGTAGAATATTAACTCCAGTGTCTGGGCTAGTAGAATATTAACCCCAGTGTCTGGGCTAGTAGGAGGTTAACCGAAGTGTCTGGGCTAGCGGAAGGTTAACCCCAGTGGCTGGGCTAGTAGAAGGTTAACCCCAGTGTCTGGGGTAGGAGAAGGTTAACCCCAGTGGCTGGGCTAGGAGAAGGTTAACCCCAGTGGCTGGGCTAGTAAAAGGTTAACCCCAGTGTTTGGGCTAGTAGAAGGTTAACCCCAGTCTCTGGGCTAGTAGAAGGTTAACCCCAGTGTTTGGGCTAGTAGAATATTAACCCCAGTGTCTGGGCTAGTAGAATATTAACCCCAGTGTCTGGGCTAGTAGAATATTAACCCCAGTGTCTGGGCTAGTAGAATATTAACCCCTGTGTCTGGGCTAGTAGAATATTAACTCCAGTGTCTGGGCTAGTAGGAGGTTAACCGAAGTGTCTGGGCTAGCGGAAGGTTAACCCCAGTGGCTGGGCTAGTAGAAGGTTAACCCCAGTGTCTGGGCTAGGAGAAGGTTAACCCCAGTGGCTGGGCTAGGAGAAGGTTAACCCCAGTGTCTGGGCAAGTAGAATGTTAACCCCAGTGTTTGGGCTAGTAGAAGGTTAACCCCAGTCTCTGGGCTAGTAGAAGGTTAACCCCAGTGTCTGGGCTAGTAGAATATTAACCCCAGTGTCTGGGCTAGTAGAATATTAACCCCAGTGTCTGGGCTAGTAGAATATTAACCCCAGTGTCTGGGCTAGTAGAATATTATCTCCAGTGTCTGGGCTCATAGAATATTAACTCCAGTGTCTGGGCTAGTAGAATATTAAACCCAGTGTCTGGGCTAGTAGAATATTAACTCCAGTGTCTGGGCTAGTAGAATATTAAACCCAGTGTCTGGGCTCATAGAATATTAACTCCAGTGTCTGGGCTAGTAGAATATTAAACCCAGTGTCTGGGCTAGTAGAATATTAACCCCAGTGTCTGGGCTAGTAGAATATTAACAGTGGCTGGGCTAGTAGAATATTAACCGAAGTGTCTGGGCTCGTAGAATATTAACCCCAGTGGCTAGGCTAGTATAATATTAACCCCAGTGTCTGGGCTAGTAGAATATTAACTCCAGTGTCTGGGCTAGTAGAATATTAACCCCAGTGTCTGGGCTAGTAGAATATTAACAGTGGCTGGGCTAGTAGAATATTAACCCCAGTGTCTGGGCTCGTAGAATATTAACCCCAGTGGCTGGGCTAGTAGAATATTAACTCCAGTGTCTGGGCTAGTAGAATATTAACCCCAGTGTCTGGGCTAGTAGAATATTAACTCCAGTTTCTGGGCTAGTAGAATATTAACCCCAGTGTCTGGGCTAGTAGAATATTAACTCCAGTGTCTGGGCTAGTAGAATATTAACCCCAGTGTCTGGGCTAGTAGGAGGTTAACCGAAGTGTCTGGGCTAGCGGAAGGTTAACCCCAGTGGCTGGGCTAGTAGAAGGTTAACCCCAGTGTCTGGGGTAGGAGAAGGTTAACCCCAGTGGCTGGGCTAGGAGAAGGTTAACCCCAGTGGCTGGGCTAGTAAAAGGTTAACCCCAGTGTTTGGGCTAGTAGAAGGTTAACCCCAGTCTCTGGGCTAGTAGAAGGTTAACCCCAGTGTTTGGGCTAGTAGAATATTAACCCCAGTGTCTGGGCTAGTAGAATATTAACCCCAGTGTCTGGGCTAGTAGAATATTAACCCCAGTGTCTGGGCTAGTAGAATATTAACCCCTGTGTCTGGGCTAGTAGAATATTAACTCCAGTGTCTGGGCTAGTAGGAGGTTAACCGAAGTGTCTGGGCTAGCGGAAGGTTAACCCCAGTGGCTGGGCTAGTAGAAGGTTAACCCCAGTGTCTGGGCTAGGAGAAGGTTAACCCCAGTGGCTGGGCTAGGAGAAGGTTAACCCCAGTGTCTGGGCAAGTAGAATGTTAACCCCAGTGTTTGGGCTAGTAGAAGGTTAACCCCAGTCTCTGGGCTAGTAGAAGGTTAACCCCAGTGTCTGGGCTAGTAGAATATTAACCCCAGTGTCTGGGCTAGTAGAATATTAACCCCAGTGTCTGGGCTAGTAGAATATTAACCCCAGTGTCTGGGCTAGTAGAATATTATCTCCAGTGTCTGGGCTCATAGAATATTAACTTCAGTGTCTGGGCTAGTAGAATATTAAACCCAGTGTCTGGGCTAGTAGAATATTAACCCCAGTGGCTGGGCTAGTAGAATATTAACCCCAGTGTCTGGGCTAGTAGAATATTAACTCCAGTGTCTGGGCTAGTAGAATATTAACCCCAGTGTCTGGGCTAGTAGAATATTAACTCCAGTGTCTGGGCTAGTAGAATATTAACTCCAGTGTTTGTGCTAGTAGAATATTAACTCCAGTGTCTGGCCTAGTAGAATATTAACCCCAGTGTCTGGGCTAGTAGAATATTAACAGTGGCTGGGCCAGTAGAATATTAACCCCAGTGTCTGGGCTCGTAGAATATTAACCCCAGTGTCTGGGCTAGTAGAATATTAACCCCAGTGTCTGGGCTAGTAGAATATTAACTCCAGTGTTTGGGCTAGTAGAATATTAACTCCAGTGTCTGGGCTAGTAGAATATTAACTCTAGTGTCTGGGCTAGTAGAATATTAACTCCAGTGTCTGGGCTAGTAGAATATTAACCCCAGTGTCTGGGCTAGTAGAATATTATCTCCAGTGTCTGGGCCAGTAGGAGGCTAACCCCAGTGTCTGGGCCAGAAGGAAGACAACCCCAGTTTCTGGGCTAGTAGGAGGTTAACCCCAGTGTCTGGGCCAGTAGGAGGCTATCCCCAGTGTCTTGGCTAGTAGGGGGTTAACCCCAGTGTCTGGGCTAGTAAAAGGTTAACCCCAGTGGCTGGGCTAGGAGAAGGTTAACCCCAGTGGCTGGGCTAGGAGAAGGTTAACCCTAGTGTCTGGGCTAGTAGAATATTAACCCCAGTGTCTGGGCTAGTAGAATATTAACAGTGGCTGGGCTAGTAGAATATTAACCGAAATGTCTGGGCTCGTAGAATATTAACCCCAGTGGCTGGGCTAGTAGAATATTAACCCCAGTGTCTGGGCTAGTATAATATTAACTCCAGTGTTTGTGCTAGTAGAATATTAACTCCAGTGTCTGGCCTAGTAGAATATTAACCCCAGTGTCTGGGCTAGTAGAATATTAACAGTGGCTGGGCCAGTAGAATATTAACCCCAGTGTCTGGGCTCGTAGAATATTAACCCCAGTGTCTGGGCTAGTAGAATATTAACCCCAGTGTCTGGGCTAGTAGAATATTAACCCCAGTGTCTGGGCTAGTAGAATATTAACTCCAGTGTCTGGGCTAGTAGAATATTAACTCTAGTGTCTGGGCTAGTAGAATATTAACTCCAGTGTCTGGGTAGAATATTAACTAGTAGAATATTAACCCCAGTGTCTGGGCTAGTAGAATATTATCTCCAGTGTCTGGGCCAGTAGGAGGCTAACCCCAGTGTCTGGGCCAGAACGAAGACAACCCCAGTTTCTGGGCTAGTAGGAGGTTAACCCCAGTGTCTGGGCCAGTAGGAGGCTATCCCCAGTGTCTTGGCTAGTAGGGGTTAACCCCAGTGTCTGGGCTAGTAAAGGTTAACCCCAGTGGCTGGGCTAGGAGAAGGTTAACCCCAGTGGCTGGGCTAGGAGAAGGTTAACCCTAGTGTCTGGGCTAGTAGAATATTAACCCCAGTGTCTGGGCTAGTAGAATATTAACCCCAGTGTCTGGGCTAGTAGAATATTAACTCCAGTGTCTGGGCTAGTAGAATATTAACCCCAGTGGCTGGGCTAGTAGAATATTAACAGTATCTGGGCTAGTAGAATATTAACTCCAGTGTCTGGGCTAGTAGAATATTAACAGTAGCTGGGCTAGTAGAATATTAACCCCAGTGTCTGGGCTCGTAGAATATTAACTCCAGTGTCTGGGCTAGTAGAATATTAACCCCAGTGTCTGGGCTAGTAGGAGGTTAACCGAAGTGTCTGGGCTAGCGGAAGGTTAACCCCAGTGGCTGGGCTAGTAGAAGGTTAACCCCAGTGTCTGGGGTAGGAGAAGGTTAACCCCAGTGGCTGGGCTAGGAGAAGGTTAACCCCAGTGGCTGGGCTAGTAAAAGGTTAACCCCAGTGTTTGGGCTAGTAGAAGGTTAACCCCAGTCTCTGGGCTAGTAGAAGGTTAACCCCAGTGTCTGGGCTAGTAGAATATTAACCCCAGTGTCTGGGCTAGTAGAATATTAACCCCAGTGTCTGGGCTAGTAGAATATTAACCCCAGTGTCTGGGCTAGTAGAATATTAACCCCTGTGTCTGGGCTAGTAGAATATTAACTCCAGTGTCTGGGCTAGTAGGAGGTTAACCGAAGTGTCTGGGCTAGGAGAAGGTTAACCCCAGTGGCTGGGCTAGGTGAAGGTTAACCCCAGTGTCTGGGCAAGTAGAATGTTAACCCCAGTGTTTGGGCTAGTAGAAGGTTAACCCCAGTCTCTGGGCTAGTAGAAGGTTAACCCCAGTGTCTGGGCTAGTAGAATATTAACCCCAGTGTCTGGGCTAGTAGAATATTAACCCCAGTGTATGGGCTAGTAGAATATTAACCCCAGTGTCTGGGCTAGTAGAATATTAACCCCAGTGTCTGGGCAAGTAGAATATTATTTCCAGTGTCGGGCTAGTAGAATATTAACCCCAGTGTCTGGGCTAGTAGAATATTATCTCCAGGGTCTGGGCTCATAGAATATTAACTCCAGTGTCTGGGCTAGTAGAATATTAAACCCAGTGTCTGGGCTAGTAGAATATTAACCCCAGTGGCTGGGCTAGTAGAATATTAACCCCAGTGTCTGGGCTAGTAGAATATTAACTCCAGTGTCTGGGCTAGTAGAATATTAACCCCAGTGTCTGGGCTAGTAGAATATTAACTCCAGTGTCTGGGCTAGTAGAATATTAACTCCAGTGTTTGTGCTAGTAGAATATTAACTCCAGTGTCTGGCCTAGTAGAATATTAACCCCAGTGTCTGGGCTAGTCGAATATTAACCCCAGTGTCTGGGCTAGTAGAATATTAACAGTGGCTGGGCTAGTAGAATATTAACCCCAGTGTCTGGGCTCGTAGAATATTAACCCCAGTGTCTGGGCTAGTAGAATATTAACCCCAGTGTCTGGGCTAGTAGAATATTAACTCCAGTGTCTGGGCTAGTAGAATATTAACTCCAGTGTCTGGGCTAGTAGAATATTAACTCTAGTGTCTGGGCTAGTAGAATATTAACTCCAGTGTCTGGGCTAGTAGAATATTAACCCCAGTGTCTGGGCTAGTAGAATATTATCTCCAGTGTCTGGGCCAGTAGGAGGCTAACCCCAGTGTCTGGGCCAGAAGGAAGACAACCCCAGTTTCTGGGCTAGTAGGAGGTTAACCCCAGTGTCTGGGCCAGTAGGAGGCTATCCCCAGTGTCTTGGCTAGTAGGGGGTTAACCCCAGTGTCTGGGCTAGTAAAAGGTTAACCCCAGTGGCTGGGCTAGGAGAAGGTTAACCCCAGTGGCTGGGCTAGGAGAAGGTTAACCCTAGTGTCTGGGCTAGTAGAATATTAACCCCAGTGTCTGGGCTAGTAGAATATTAACAGTGGCTGGGCTAGTAGAATATTAACCGAAGTGTCTGGGCTAGTAGAATATTAACCCCAGTGGCTGGGCTAGTAGAATATTAACCCCAGTGTCTGGGCTAGTAGAATATTAACTCCAGTGTCTGGGCTAGTAGAATATTAACCCCAGTGTCTGGGCTAGTAGAATATTAACAGTGGCTGGGCTAGTAGAATATTAACCCCAGTGTCTGGGCTTGTAGAATATTAACCCCAGTGGCTGGGCTAGTAGAATATTAACTCCAGTGTCTGGGCTAGTAGAATATTAACCCCAGTGTCTGGGCTAGTAGAATATTAACTCCAGTGTCTGGGCTAGTAGAATATTAACTCTAGTGTCTGGGCTAGTAGAATATTAACTCCAGTGTCTGGGCTAGTAGAATACTAACCCCAGTGTCTGGGCTAGTAGAATATTATCTCCAGTGTCTGGGCCAGTAGGAGGCTAACCCCAGTGTCTGGGCCAGAAGGAAGACAACCTCAGTTTCTGGGCTAGTAGGAGGTTAACCCCAGTGTCTGGGCCAGTAGGAGGCTATCCCCAGTGTCTTGGCTAGTAGGGGGTTAACCCCAGTGTCTGGGCTAGTAAAAGGTTAACCCCAGTGGCTGGGCTAGTAGAATATTAACCCCAGTGTCTGGGCTAGTAGAATATTAACTCCAGTGTCTGGGCTAGTAGAATATTAACCCCAGTGTCTGGGCTAGTAGAATATTAACTCCAGTGTCTGGGCTAGTAGAATATTAACCAAAGTGTCTGGGCTCGTAGAATATTAACCCCAGTGGCTGGGCTAGTAGAATGTTAACCCCAGTGTTTGGGCTAGTAGAAGGTTAACCCCAGTCTCTGGGCTAGTAGAAGGTTAACCCCAGTGTCTGGGCTAGTAGAATATTAACCCCAGTGTCTGGGCTAGTAGAATATTAACCCCAGTGTCTGGGCTAGTAGAATATTAACCCCAGTGTCTGGGCTAGTAGAATATTAACCCCAGTGTCTGGGCTAGTAGAATATTAACTCCAGTGTCTGGGCTAGTAGAATATTAACCCCAGTGTCTGGGCTAGTAGAATATTAACTCCAGTGTCTGGGCTAGTAGAATATTAACCCCAGTGTCTGGGCTAGTAGAATATTAACCCCAGTGTCTGGGCTAGTAGGAGGTTAACCGAAGTGTATGGGCTAGCGGAAGGTTAACCCCAGTGGCTGGGCTAGTAGAAGGTTAACCCCAGTGTCTGGGGTAGGAGAAGGTTAACCCCAGTGGCTGGGCTAGGAGAAGGTTAACCCCAGTGGCTGGGCTAGTAAAAGGTTAACCCCAGTGTTTGGGCTAGTAGAAGGTTAACCCCAGTCTCTGGGCTAGTAGAAGGTTAACCCCAGTGTCTGGGCTAGTAGAATATTAACCCCAGTGTCTGGGCTAGTAGAATATTAACCCCAGTGTCTGGGCTAGTAGAATATTAACCCCAGTGTCTGGGCTAGTAGAATATTAACCCCAGTGTCTGGGCTAGTAGAATATTAACCCCAGTGTCTGGGCTAGTAGAATATTAACCCCAGTGTCTGGGCTAGTAGAATATTAACCCCAGTGTCTGGGCTAGTAGAATATTAACCCCAGTGTCTGGGCTAGTAGAATATTAACTCCAGTGTCTGGGCTAGTAGGAGGTTAACCGAAGTGTCTGGGCTAGCGGAAGGTTAACCCCAGTGGCTGGGCTAGTAGAAGGTTAACCCCAGTGTCTGGGCTAGGAGAAGGTTAACCCCAGTGGCTGGGCTAGGAGAAGGTTAACCCCAGTGTCTGGGCTAGTAGAATATTAACCCCAGTGTCTGGGCTAGTATAATATTAACCCCAGTGTCTGGGCTAGTAGAATATTAACCCCAGTGTCTGGGCAAGTAGAATATTATTTCCAGTGTCGGGCTAGTAGAATATTAACCCCAGTGTCTGGGCTAGTAGAATATTATCTCCAGTGTCTGGGCTAGTAGAATATTAACCCCAGTGTCTGGGCTTGTCGAATATTAACCCCAGTGTCTGGGCTAGTGGAATATTAACAGTGGCTGGGCTAGTAGAATATTAACCCCAGTGTCTGGGCTCGTAGAATATTAACCCCAGTGTCTGGGCTAGTAGAATATTAACCCCAGTGTCTGGGCTAGTAGAATATTAACTCCAGTGTCTGGGCTAGTAGAATATTAACTCCAGTGTCTGGGGTAGTAGAATATTAACTCTAGTGTCTGGGCTAGTAGAATATTAACTCCAGTGTCTGGGCTAGTAGAATATTAACCCCAGTGTCTGGGCTAGTAGAATAGTATCTCCAGTGTCTGGGCCAGTAGGAGGCTAACCCCAGTGTCTGGGCCAGAAGGAGGATAACCCCAGTTTCTGGGCTAGTAGGAGGTTAACCCCAGTGTCTGGGCCAGTAGGAGGCTATCCCCAGTGTCTTGGCTAGTAGGGGGTTAACCCCAGTGTCTGGGCTAGTAAAAGGTTAACCCCAGTGGCTGGGCTAGGAGAATGTTAACCCCAGTGGCTGGGCTAGGAGAAGGTTAACCCCAGTGTCTGGGCTAGTAGAATATTAACCCCAGTGTCTGGGCTAGTAGAATATTAACCTCAGTGTCTGGGCTAGTAGAATATTAACCCCAGTGTCTGGGCTAGTAGAATATTAACCCCAGTGTCTGGGCTAGTAGAATATTAACCCCAGTGGCTGGGCTAGTAGAATATTAACCCCAGTGGCTGGGCTAGTAGAATATTAACCCCAGTGGCTGGGCTAGTAGAATATTAACTCCAGTGTCTGGGCTAGTAGAATATTAACCCCAGTGTCTGGGCTAGTAGAATATTAACTCCAGTGTCTGGGCTAGTAGAATATTAACTCCAGTGTCTGGGCTAGTAGATTATTAACTCTAGTCTCTGGGCTAGTAGAACATTAACTCCAGTGTCTGGGCTAGTAGAATATTAACCCCAGTGTCTGGGCTAGTAGAATATTATCTCCAGTGTCTGGGCCAGTAGGAGGCTAACCCTAGTGTCTGGGCCAGAAGGAGGCTAACCCCAGTGTCTTGGCTAGTCGGGGTTAACCCCAGTGTCTGGGCTAGTAAAGGTTAACCCCAGTGGCTGTACTTGGAGAAGGTTAACCCTAGTGGCTGGGCTAGGAGAAGTGTTAACCCCAGTGTCTGGGCTAGTAGAATATTAACAGTGGCTGGGCTAGTAGAATATTAACCCCAGTGTCGGGGCTAGTAGAATATTAACTCCAGTGTCTGGACTAGTAGAATATTAACCACAGTGTCTGGGCTAGTAGAATATTAACTCCAGTGTCTGGGCTAGTAGAATATTAACTCCAGTGTCTGGGCTAGTAGATTATTAACTCTAGTCTCTGGGCTAGTAGAACATTAACTCCAGTGTCTGGGCTAGTAGAATATTAACCCCAGTGTCTGGGCTAGTAGAATATTATCTCCAGTGTCTGGGCCAGTAGGAGGCTAACCCTAGTGTCTGGGCCAGAAGGAGGCTAACCCCAGTGTCTTGGCTAGTCGGGGGTTAACCCCAGTGTCTGGGCTAGTAAAAGGTTAACCCCAGTGGCTGTACTTGGAGAAGGTTAACCCTAGTGGCTGGGCTAGGAGAAGGTTAACCCCAGTGTCTGGGCTAGTAGAATATTAACAGTGGCTGGGCTAGTAGAATATTAACCCCAGTGTCGGGGCTAGTAGAATATTAACTCCAGTGTCTGGACTAGTAGAATATTAACCACAGTGTCTGGGCTAGTAGAATATTAACTCCAGTGTCTGGGCTAGTAGAATATTAACTCCAGTGTCTGGGCTAGTAGAATATTAACCCCAGTGTCTGGGCCAGAAGGAGGCTAACCCCAGTTTCTGGGCTAGTAGGAGGTTAACCCCAGTGTCTGGGCCAGTAGGAGGCTATCCCCAGTGTCTTGGCTAGTAGGGGCTAACCCCAGTGTCTGGGCTAGTAGGAGGTTAACCGAAGTGTCTGGGCAAGCTGAAGGTTAACCCCAGTGGCTGGGCGAGTAGAAGGTTAACCCCAGTGTCTGGGCTAGGAGAAGGTTAACCCCAGTGGCTGGGCTAGGAGAAGGTTAACCCCAGTGGCTGGGCTAGTAAAAGGTTAACCCCAGTGGCTGGGCTAGGAGAAGGTTAACCCCAGTGTCTGGGCTAGTAAAAGGTTAACCCCAGTGGCTGGGCTAGGAGAAGGTTAACCCCAGTGTCTGGGCTAGTAGAAGGTTAACCCCAGTAGCTGGGCTAGTAGAATATTAACCTCAGTGTCTGGGCTAGTAGAATATTATCTCCAGTGTCTGGGCTCGTAGAATATTAACTCCAGTGTCTGGGCTAGTAGAATATTAACTCCAGTGTCAGGGCTAGTATAATATTAACTCAGTGTCTGGGCTAGTAGTATATTAACTCCAGTGTCTGGGCTAGTAGAATATTAACCCCAGTGGCTGGGCTAGGATAATATTAACCCCAGTGGCTGGGCTAGTAGAAGGTTAACCCCAGTGTCTGGGTTAGTAGAATATTAACCCCAGTAGCTGGGCTAGTAGAATATTAACCCCAGTGTCTGGGCTAGTAGAATATTATCTCCAGTGTCTGGGCTCGTAGAATCTTAACTCCAGTGTCTGGGCTAGTAGAATATTAACTC
This sequence comes from Oncorhynchus keta, assembly GCF_023373465.1. NCBI lineage: Eukaryota > Metazoa > Chordata > Actinopteri > Salmoniformes > Salmonidae > Oncorhynchus > Oncorhynchus keta. The sequence continues at coordinate 22,316,498 of NC_068434.1, read as the reverse complement.
CAGTGTCTGGGCTAGTAGAATATTAACCCCAGTGTCTGGGCTAGTAGAATATTAACAGTGGCTGGGCTAGTAGAATATTAACTCCAGTGTCTGGGCTAGTAGAATATTAACTCCAGTGTCTGGGCTAGTAGAATATTAACCCCAGTGTCTGGGCTAGTAGAATATTATCTCCAGTGTCTGGGCCAGTAGGAGGTTAACCGAAGTGTCTGGGCAAGCTGAAGGTTAACCCCAGTGGCTGGGCGAGTAGAAGGTTAACCCCAGTGGCTGGGCTAGGAGAAGGTTAACCCCAGTGGCTGGGCTAGTAAAAGGTTAACCCCAGTGGCTGGGCTAGGAGAAGGTTAACCCCAGTGTCTGGGCTAGTAAAAGGTTAACCCCTGTGGCTGTGCTAGGAGAAGGTTAACCCCAGTGTCTGGGCTAGTAGAAGGTTAACCCCAGTAGCTGGGCTAGTAGAATATTAACCCCAGTGTCTGGGCTAGTAGAATATTATCTCCAGTGTCTGGGCTCGTAGAATATTAACTCCAGTGTCTGGGCTAGTAGAATATTAACTCCAGTGTCAGGGCTAGTATAATATTAACCCCAGTGTCTGGGCTAGTAGTATATTAACTCCAGTGTCTGGGCTAGTAGAATATTAACCCCAGTGGCTGGGCTAGGATAATATTAACCCCAGTGTCTGGGCTAGTAGAAGGTTAACCCCAGTGTCTGGGTTAGTAGAATATTAACCCCAGTAGCTGGGCTAGTAGAATATTAACCCCAGTGTCTCGGCTAGTAGAATATTATCTCCAGTGTCTGGGCTCGTAGAATCTTAATTCCAGTGTCTGGGCTAGTAGAATATTAACTCCAGTGTCTGGGCTAGTAGAATATTAACCCCAGTGTCTGGGCTAGTAGAATATTAACCCCAGTGTCTGGGCTAGTAGAATATTAACCCCAGTGTCTGGGCTAGTAGAATATTAGCCCCAGTGTCTGGGCTAGTAGAATATTAACAGTGGCTGGGCTAGTAGAATATTAACGCCAGTGTCTGGGCTAGTAGAATATTATCTCCAGTGTCTGGGCCAGTAGGAGGCTAACCCTAGTGTCTGGGCCAGAAGGAGGCTAACCCCAGTTTCTGGGCTAGTAGGAGGTTAACCCCAGTGTCTGGGCCAGTAGGAGGCTATCTCCAGTGTCTTGGCTAGTCGGGGTTAACCCCAGTGTCTGGGCTAGTAGGAGGCTAACCCCAGTGTCTGGGCTAGTAGGAGGCTAACCGCAGTGGCTGGGCTAGTAAAAGTTTAACCCCAGTGGCTGGACTTGGAGAAGGTTAACCCCAGTGGCTGGGCTAGGAGAAGGTTAACCCCAGTGTTTGAACTAGTAGAATATTAACAGTGGCTGGGCTAGTAGAATATTAACCCCAGTGTCTGGGCTAGTAGAATATTAACCCCAGTGTCTGGGCTAGTAGAATATTAACTCCAGTGTCTGGGCTAGTAGAATATTAACCCCAGTGTCTGGGCTAGTAGAATATTAACTCCAGTGTCTGGACTAGTAAATATTAACCACAGTGTCTGGGCTAGTAGAATATTAACTCCAGTGTCTGGGCTAGTAGAATATTAACTCCAGTGTCTGGGCTAGTAGAATATTAACCCCAGTGTCTGGGCTAGTAGAATATTACCCCAGTGTCTGGGCTAGTAGAATATTAACCCCAGTGTCTGGGCTAGTAGAATATTAACCCCAGTGTCTGGGCTAGTAGAATATTAACCCCAGTGTCTGGGCTAGTAGAATATTACCCCAGTGTCTGGGCTAGTAGAATATTAACCCCAGTATCTGGTCTAGTAGAATATTAACCCCAGTGTCTGGGCTAGTAGAATATTAACCCCAGTGTCTGGGCTAGTAGAATATTAACTCCAGTGTCTGGGCTAGTAGAATATTAATCCCAGTGTCTGGGCTAGTAGAATATTAACCCCAGTGTCTGGGCTAGTAGAATATTAACTCCAGTGTCTGGGCTAGTAGAATATTAACTCCAGTGTCTGGGTTAGTAGAATATGCACTCCAGTGTCTGGGACAGTAGGAGGCTAACCCCAGTGTCTTGGCTAGTTGGAGGTTAACCCCAGTGTCTGGGCTAGTAGGAGGTTAACCCCAGTGTCTGGGCTAGTAGAATATTAACCCCAGTGTCTGGGCTAGTAGAATATTAACCCCAGTGTCTGGGCTAGTAGAATATTACCCCAGTGTCTGGGCTAGTAGAATATTAACCCCAGTATCTGGTCTAGTAGAATATTAACCCCAGTGTCTGGGCTAGTAGAATATTAACCCCAGTGTCTGGGCTAGTAGAATATTAACTCCAGTGTCTGGGCTAGTAGAATATTAACCCCAGTATCTGGTCTAGTAGAATATTAACCCCAGTGTCTGGGCTAGTAGAATATTAACCCCAGTGTCTGGGCTAGTAGAATATTAACTCCAGTGTCTGGGCTAGTAGAATATTAACCCCAGTGTCTGGGCTAGTAGAATATTAACCCCAGTGTCTGGGCTAGTAGAATATTAACTCCAGTGTCTGGGCTAGTAGGAGGTTAACCGCAGTGTCTGGGCTAGCGGAAGGTTAACCCCAGTGGCTGGGCTAGTAGAAGGTTAACCCCAGTGTCTGGGCTAGGAGAAGGTTAACCCCAGTGGCTGGGCTAGGAGAAGGTTAACCCCAGTGTCTGGGCTAGTAGAATATTAACCCCAGTGTCTGGGCTAGTAGAATATTAACCCCAGTGTCTGGGCTAGTAGAATATTATCTCCAGTGTCTGGGCTAGTAGAATATTAACCCCAGTGTCTGGGCTTGTCGAATATTAACCCCAGTGTCTGGGCTAGTGGAATATTAACAGTGGCTGGGCTAGTAGAATATTAACCCCAGTGTCTGGGCTAGTAGAATATTAACCCCAGTGTCTGGGCTTGTCGAATATTAACCCCAGTGTCTGGGCTAGTGGAATATTAACAGTGGCTGGGCTAGTAGAATATTATCTCCAGTGTCTGGGCTAGTAGAATATTAACCCCAGTGTCTGGGCTTGTCGAATATTAACCCCAGTGTCTGGGCTAGTGGAATATTAACAGTGGCTGGGCTAGTAGAATATTAACCCCAGTGTCTGGGCTCTATTAACCCCAGTGGGGCTAGTAGAATATTAACCCCAGTGTCTGGGCTAGTAGAATATTAACCCCAGTGTCTGGGCTAGTAGAATATTAACTCCAGTGTCTGGGCTAGTAGAATATTAACTCCAGTGTCTGGGCTAGTAGAATATTAACTCCAGTGTCTGGGCTAGTAGAATATTAACCCCAGTGTCTGGGCTAGTAGAATAGTATCTCCAGTGTCTGGGCCAGTAGGAGGCTAACCCCAGTGTCTGGGCCAGAAGGAGGATAACCCCAGTTTCTGGGCTAGTAGGAGGTTAACCCCAGTGTCTGGGCCAGTAGGAGGCTATCCCCAGTGTCTTGGCTAGTAGGGGTTAACCCCAGTGTCTGGGCTAGTAAAGGTTAACCCCAGTGGCTGGGCTAGGAGAATGTTAACCCCAGTGGCTGGGCTAGGAGAAGGTTAACCCCAGTGTCTGGGCTAGTAGAATATTAACCCCAGTGTCTGGGCTAGTAGAATATTAACCTCAGTGTCTGGGCTAGTAGAATATTAACCCCAGTGTCTGGGCTAGTAGAATATTAACCCCAGTGTCTGGGCTAGTAGAATATTAACCCCAGTGGCTGGGCTAGTAGAATATTAACCCCAGTGGCTGGGCTAGTAGAATATTAACCCCAGTGGCTGGGCTAGTAGAATATTAACTCCAGTGTCTGGGCTAGTAGAATATTAACCCCAGTGTCTGGGCTAGTAGAATATTAACTCCAGTGTCTGGGCTAGTAGAATATTAACTCCAGTGTCTGGGCTAGTAGATTATTAACTCTAGTCTCTGGGCTAGTAGAACATTAACTCCAGTGTCTGGGCTAGTAGAATATTAACCCCAGTGTCTGGGCTAGTAGAATATTATCTCCAGTGTCTGGGCCAGTAGGAGGCTAACCCTAGTGTCTGGGCCAGAAGGAGGCTAACCCCAGTGTCTTGGCTAGTCGGGGGTTAACCCCAGTGTCTGGGCTAGTAAAAGGTTAACCCCAGTGGCTGTACTTGGAGAAGGTTAACCCTAGTGGCTGGGCTAGGAGAAGGTTAACCCCAGTGTCTGGGCTAGTAGAATATTAACAGTGGCTGGGCTAGTAGAATATTAACCCCAGTGTCGGGGCTAGTAGAATATTAACTCCAGTGTCTGGACTAGTAGAATATTAACCACAGTGTCTGGGCTAGTAGAATATTAACTCCAGTGTCTGGGCTAGTAGAATATTAACTCCAGTGTCTGGGCTAGTAGAATATTAACCCCAGTGTCTGGGCCAGAAGGAGGCTAACCCCAGTTTCTGGGCTAGTAGGAGGTTAACCCCAGTGTCTGGGCCAGTAGGAGGCTATCCCCAGTGTCTTGGCTAGTAGGGGGCTAACCCCAGTGTCTGGGCTAGTAGGAGGTTAACCGAAGTGTCTGGGCAAGCTGAAGGTTAACCCCAGTGGCTGGGCGAGTAGAAGGTTAACCCCAGTGTCTGGGCTAGGAGAAGGTTAACCCCAGTGGCTGGGCTAGGAGAAGGTTAACCCCAGTGGCTGGGCTAGTAAAAGGTTAACCCCAGTGGCTGGGCTAGGAGAAGGTTAACCCCAGTGTCTGGGCTAGTAAAAGGTTAACCCCAGTGGCTGGGCTAGGAGAAGGTTAACCCCAGTGTCTGGGCTAGTAGAAGGTTAACCCCAGTAGCTGGGCTAGTAGAATATTAACCTCAGTGTCTGGGCTAGTAGAATATTATCTCCAGTGTCTGGGCTCGTAGAATATTAACTCCAGTGTCTGGGCTAGTAGAATATTAACTCCAGTGTTAGGGCTAGTATAATATTAACTCAGTGTCTGGGCTAGTAGTATATTAACTCCAGTGTCTGGGCTAGTAGAATATTAACCCCAGTGGCTGGGCTAGGATAATATTAACCCCAGTGTCTGGGCTAGTAGAAGGTTAACCCCAGTGTCTGGGTTAGTAGAATATTAACCCCAGTAGCTGGGCTAGTAGAATATTAACCCCAGTGTCTCGGCTAGTAGAATATTATCTCCAGTGTCTGGGCTCGTAGAATCTTAACTCCAGTGTCTGGGCTAGTAGAATATTAACTCCAGTGTCTGGGCTAGTAGAATATTAACCCCAGTGTCTGGGCTAGTAGAATATTAACAGTGGCTGGGCTAGTAGAATATTAACTCCAGTGTCTGGGCTAGTAGAATATTAACTCCAGTGTCTGGGCTAGTAGAATATTAACCCCAGTGTCTGGGCTAGTAGAATATTATCTCCAGTGTCTGGGCCAGTAGGAGGTTAACTGAAGTGTCTGGGCAAGCTGAAGGTTAACCCCAGTGGCTGGGCGAGTAGAAGGTTAACCCCAGTGGCTGGGCTAGGAGAAGGTTAACCCCAGTGGCTGGGCTAGTAAAAGGTTAACCCCAGTGGCTGGGCTAGGAGAAGGTTAACCCCAGTGTCTGGGCTAGTAAAAGGTTAACCCCTGTGGCTGTGCTAGGAGAAGGTTAACCCCAGTGTCTGGGCTAGTAGAAGGTTAACCCCAGTAGCTGGGCTAGTAGAATATTAACCCCAGTGTCTGGGCTAGTAGAAAATTATCTCCAGTGTCTGGGCTCGTAGAATGTTAACTCCAGTGTCTGGGCTAGTAGAATATTAACTCCAGTGTCAGGGCTAGTATAATATTAACCCCAGTGTCTGGGCTAGTAGTATATTAACTCCAGTGTCTGGGCTAGTAGAATATTAACCCCAGTGGCTGGGCTAGGATAATATTAACCCCAGTGTCTGGGCTAGTAGAAGGTTAACCCCAGTGTCTGGGTTAGTAGAATATTAACCCCAGTAGCTGGGCTAGTAGAATATTAACCCCAGTGTCTCGGCTAGTAGAATATTATCTCCAGTGTCTGGGCTCGTAGAATCTTAATTCCAGTGTCTGGGCTAGTAGAATATTAACTCCAGTGTCTGGGCTAGTAGAATATTAACCCCAGTGTCTGGGCTAGTAGAATATTAACAGTGGCTGGGTTAGTAGAATATTAACTCCAGTGTCTGGGCTAGTAGAATATTAACTCCAGTGTCTGGGCTAGTAGAATATTAACCCCAGTGTCTGGGCTAGTAGGAGGCTAACCCCAGTTTCTGGGCTAGTAGGAGGTTAGCCCCAGTGTCTGGGCCAGTAGGAGGCTATCCCCAGTGTCTTGGCTAGTCGGGGGTTAACCCCAGTGTCTGGGCTAGTAGGAGGCTAACCCCAGTGGCTGGGCTAGGAGAAGGTTAACCCCAGTGGCTAGGCTAGGAGAAGGTTAACCCCAGTGTCTGGGCTAGTAAAAGGTTAACCCCAGTGGCTGGGCTAGGAGAAGGTTAACCCCAGTGTCTGGGCTAGTAGAAGGTTAACCCCAGTAGCTGGGCTAGTAGAATATTAACCCCAGTGTCTGGGCTAGTAGAATATTATCTCCAGTGTCTGGGCTCGTAGAATATTAACTCCAGTGTCTGGGCTAGTAGAATATTAACTCCAGTGTCAGGGCTAGTATAATATTAACCCCAGTGTCTGGGCTAGTAGTATATTAACTCCAGTGTCTGGGCTAGTAGAATATTAACCCCAGTGGCTGGGCTAGGATAATATTAACCCCAGTGTCTGGGCTAGTAGAAGGTTAACCCCAGTGTCTGGGCTTGTAGAATATTATCTCCAGTGTCTGGGCTCGTAGAATCTTAACTCCAGTGTCTGGGCTAGTAGAATATTAACTCCAGTGTCAGGGCTAGTAGAATATTAACCCCAGTGTCTGGGCTAGTAGAATATTAACCCCAGTGTATGGGCTAGTAGAATATTAACCCCAGTGTCTGGGCTAGTAGAATATTAACCCCAGTGTCTGGGCTAGTAGAATATTAACCCCAGTGTCTGGGCTAGTAGAATATTAACCCCAGTGTCTGGGCTAGTAGAATATTAACAGTGGCTGGGCTAGTAGAATATTAACCCCAGTGTCTGGGCTAGTAGAATATTATCTCCAGTGTCTGGGCCAGTAGGAGGCTAACCCTAGTGTCTGGGCCAGAATTAGGCTAATCCCAGTTTCTGGGCTAGTAGGAGGTTAACCCCAGTGTCTGGGCCAGTAGGAGGCTATCTCCAGTGTCTTGGCTAGTCGGGGTTAACCCCAGTGTCTGGGCTAGTAGGAGGCTAACCCCAGTGTCTGGGCTAGTAGGAGGCTAACCGCAGTGGCTGGGCTAGTAAAAGTTTAACCCCAGTGGCTGGACTTGGAGAAGGTTAACCCCAGTGGCTGGGCTAGGAGAAGGTTAACCCCAGTGTTTGAGCTAGTAGAATATTAACAGTGGCTGGGCTAGTAGAATATTAACCCCAGTGTCTGGGCTAGTAGAATATTAACCCCAGTGTCTGGGCTAGTAGAATATTAACTCCAGTGTCTGGGCTAGTAGAATATTAACCCCAGTGTCTGGGCTAGTAAAATATTAACTCCAGTGTCTGGACTAGTAAATATTAACCACAGTGTCTGGGCTAGTAGAATATTAACTCCAGTGTCTGGGCTAGTAGAATATTAACTCCAGTGTCTGGGCTAGTAGAATATTAACCCCAGTGTCTGGGCTAGTAGAATATTACCCCAGTGTCTGGGCTAGTAGAATATTAACCCCAGTGTCTGGGCTAGTAGAATATTAACCCCAGTGTCTGGGCTAGTAGAATTTAAACCCCAGTGTCTGGGCTAGTAGAATATTACCCCAGTGTCTGGGCTAGTAGAATATTAACCCCAGTATCTGGTCTAGTAGAATATTAACCCCAGTGTCTGGGCTAGTAGAATATTAACCCCAGTGTCTGGGCTAGTAGAATATTAACTCCAGTGTCTGGGCTAGTAGAATATTAATCCCAGTGTCTGGGCTAGTAGAATATTAACCCCAGTGTCTGGGCTAGTAGAATATTAACTCCAGTGTCTGGGCTAGTAGAATATTAACTCCAGTGTCTGGGTTAGTAGAATATGCACTCCAGTGTCTGGGACAGTAGGAGGCTAACCCCAGTGTCTTGGCTAGTTGGAGGTTAACCCCAGTGTCTGGGCTAGTAGGAGGTTAACCCCAGTGTCTGGGCTAGTAGAATATTAACTCCAGTGTCTGGGCTAGTAGAATATTAACCCCAGTGTCTGGGCTAGTAGAATATTATCTCCAGTGTCTGGGCCAGTAGGAGGTTAACCGAAGTGTCTGGGCAAGCTGAAGGTTAACCCCAGTGGCTGGGCGAGTAGAAGGTTAACCCCAGTGGCTGGGCTAGGAGAAGGTTAACCCCAGTGGCTGGGCTAGTAAAAGGTTAACCCCAGTGGCTGGGCTAGGAGAAGGTTAACCCCAGTGTCTGGGCTAGTAAAATGTTAACCCCTGTGGCTGTGCTAGGAGAAGGTTAACCCCAGTGTCTGGGCTAGTAGAAGGTTAACCCCAGTAGCTGGGCTAGTAGAATATTAACCCCAGTGTCTGGGCTAGTAGAATATTATCTCCAGTGTCTGGGCTCGTAGAATATTAACTCCAGTGTCTGGGCTAGTAGAATATTAACTCCAGTGTCAGGGCTAGTATAATATTAACCCCAGTGTCTGGGCTAGTAGTATATTAACTCCAGTGTCTGGGCTAGTAGAATATTAACCCCAGTGGCTGGGCTAGGATAATATTAACCCCAGTGTCTGGGCTAGTAGAAGGTTAACCCCAGTGTCTGGGTTTGTAGAATATTAACCCCAGTAGCTGGGCTAGTAGAATATTAACCCCAGTGTCTCGGCTAGTAGAATATTATCTCCAGTGTCTGGGCTCGTAGAATCTTAATTCCAGTGTCTGGGCTAGTAGAATATTAACTCCAGTGTCTGGGCTAGTAGAATATTAACCCCAGTGTCTGGGCTAGTAGAATATTAACAGTGGCTGGGTTAGTAGAATATTAACTCCAGTGTCTGGGCTAGTAGAATATTAACTCCAGTGTCTGGGCTAGTAGAATATTAACCCCAGTGTCTGGGCTAGTAGGAGGCTAACCCCAGTTTCTGGGCTAGTAGGAGGTTAGCCCCAGTGTCTGGGCCAGTAGGAGGCTATCCCCAGTGTCTTGGCTAGTCGGGGGTTAACCCCAGTGTCTGGGCTAGTAGGAGGCTAACCCCAGTGGCTGGGCTAGGAGAAGGTTAACCCCAGTGGCTAGGCTAGGAGAAGGTTAACCCCAGTGTCTGGGCTAGTAAAAGGTTAACCCCAGTGGCTGGGCTAGGAGAAGGTTAACCCCAGTGTCTGGGCTAGTAGAAGGTTAACCCCAGTAGCTGGGCTAGTAGAATATTAACCCCAGTGTCTGGGCTAGTAGAATATTATCTCCAGTGTCTGGGCTAGTAGAATATTAACCCCAGTGTCTGGGCTAGTAGAATATTAACTCCAGTGTCAGGGCTAGTATAATATTAACCCCAGTGTCTGGGCTAGTAGTATATTAACTCCAGTGTCTGGGCTAGTAGAATATTAACCCCAGTGGCTGGGCTAGGATAATATTAACCCCAGTGTCTGGGCTAGTAGAAGGTTAACCCCAGTGTCTGGGCTTGTAGAATATTATCTCCAGTGTCTGGGCTCGTAGAATCTTAACTCCAGTGTCTGGGCTAGTAGAATATTAACTCCAGTGTCAGGGCTAGTAGAATATTAACCCCAGTGTCTGGGCTAGTAGAATATTAACCCCAGTGTATGGGCTAGTAGAATATTAACCCCAGTGTCTGGGCTAGTAGAATATTAACCCCAGTGTCTGGGCTAGTAGAATATTAACCCCAGTGTCTGGGCTAGTAGAATATTAACCCCAGTGTCTGGGCTAGTAGAATATTAACAGTGGCTGGGCTAGTAGAATATTAACCCCAGTGTCTGGGCTAGAAGAATATTATCTCCAGTGTCTGGGCCAGTAGGAGGCTAACCCTAGTGTCTGGGCCAGAAGGAGGCTAACCCCAGTTTCTGGGCTAGTAGGAGGTTAACCCCAGTGTCTGGGCCAGTAGGAGGCTATCTCCAGTGTCTTGGCTAGTCGGGGGTTAACCCCAGTGTCTGGGCTAGTAGGAGGCTAACCCCAGTGTCTGGGCTAGTAGGAGGCTAACCGCAGTGGCTGGGCTAGTAAAAGTTTAACCCCAGTGGCTGGACTTGGAGAAGGTTAACCCCAGTGGCTGGGCTAGGAGAAGGTTAACCCCAGTGTTTGAGCTAGTAGAATATTAACAGTGGCTGGGCTAGTAGAATATTAACCCCAGTGTCTGGGCTAGTAGAATATTAACCCCAGTGTCTGGGCTAGTAGAATATTAACTCCAGTGTCTGGGCTAGTAGAATATTAACCCCAGTGTCTGGGCTAGTAGAATATTAACTCCAGTGTCTGGACTAGTAAATATTAACCACAGTGTCTGGGCTAGTAGAATATTAACTCCAGTGTCTGGGCTAGTAGAATATTAACTCCAGTGTCTGGGCTAGTAGAATATTAACCCCAGTGTCTGGGCTAGTAGAATATTACCCCAGTGTCTGGGCTAGTAGAATATTAACCCCAGTGTCTGGGCTAGTAGAATATTAACCCCAGTGTCTGGGCTAGTAGAATATTAACCCCAGTGTCTGGGCTAGTAGAATATTACCCCAGTGTCTGGGCTAGTAGAATATTAACCCCAGTATCTGGTCTAGTAGAATATTAACCCCAGTGTCTGGGCTAGTAGAATATTAACCCCAGTGTCTGGGCTAGTAGAATATTAACTCCAGTGTCTGGGCTAGTAGAATATTAATCCCAGTGTCTGGGCTAGTAGAATATTAACCCCAGTGTCTGGGCTAGTAGAATATTAACTCCAGTGTCTGGGCTAGTAGAATATTAACTCCAGTGTCTGGGTTAGTAGAATATGCACTCCAGTGTCTGGGACAGTAGGAGGCTAACCCCAGTGTCTTGGCTAGTTGGAGGTTAACCCCAGTGTCTGGGCTAGTAGGAGGTTAACCCCAGTGTCTGGGCTAGTAGGAGGTTAACCGAAGTGTCTGGGCTAGTAGAATATTAACTCCAGTGTCTGGGCTAGTAGAATATTAACCCCAGTGTCTGGGCTAGTATAATATTAACCCCAGTGTCTGGGCTAGTAGAATATTATCTCCAGTGTCTGGGCCAGTAGGAGGCTAACCCCAGTGTCTGGGCCAGGAGGAGGCTAACCCCAGTTTCTGGGCTAGTAGGAGGTTAACCCCAGTGTCTGGGCTATTAGGAGGCTAACCCCAGTGTCTGGGCTAGTAGGACGTTTACCGAAGTGTCTGGGCTAGCGGAAGGTTAACCCCAGTGGCTGTGCTAGTAGAAGGTTAACCCCAGTGTCTGGGCTAGGAGAAGGTTAACCCCAGTGTCTGGGCTAGTAGAATATTAACCCCAGTGTCTGGGCTAGTAGAATATTAACCCCAGTGTCTGGGCTAGTAGAATATTAACCCCAGTGTCTGGGCTAGTAGAATATTACCCCAGTGTCTGGGCTAGTAGAATATTAACCCCAGTATCTGGTCTAGTAGAATATTAACCCCAGTGTCTGGGCTAGTAGAATATTAACCCCAGTGTCTGGGCTAGTAGAATATTAACCCCAGTGTCTGGGCTAGTAGAATATTAATCCCAGTGTCTGGGCTAGTAGAATATTACCCCAGTGTCTGGGCTAGTAGAATATTAACCCCAGTATCTGGTCTAGTAGAATATTAACCCCAGTGTCTGGGCTAGTAGAATATTAACCCCAGTGTCTGGGCTAGTAGAATATTAACTCCAGTGTCTGGTGTCTGGGCTAGTAGAATATTAACCCCAGTGTCTGGGCTAGTAGAATATTAACTCCAGTGTCTGGGCTAGTAGAATATTAACTCCAGTGTCTGGGCTAGTAGAATATTAACCCCAGTGTCTGGGCTAGTAGAATATTAACTCCAGTGTCTGGGCTAGTAGAATATTAACCCCAGTGTCTGGGCTAGTAGAATATTAACTCCAGTGTCTGGGCTAGTAGAATATTAATCCCAGTGTCTGGGCTAGTAGAATATTAACCCCAGTGTCTGGGCTAGTAGAATATTAACTCCAGTGTCTGGGCTAGTAGAATATTAACTCCAGTGTCTGGGCTAGTAGAATATTAACCCCAGTGTCTGGGCTAGTAGAATATTAACTCCAGTGTCTGGGCTAGTAGAATATTAACTCCAGTGTCTGGCCTAGTAGAATATTAACCCCAGTGTCTGGGTTAGTAGAATATGCACTCCAGTGTCTGGGACAGTAGTAGGCTAACCCCAGTGTCTTGGCTAGTTGGAGGTTAACCCCAGTGTCTGGGCTAGTAGGAGGTTAACCCCAGTGTCTGGGCTAGTAAAAGGTCAACCCCAGTGGCTGGGCTAGTAGAATATTAACTCCAGTGTCTGGGCTCGTAGAATATTAACTCCAGTGTCTGGGCTTCCAGAGGGACATCAGATTCTGCAACACACTCTGTTTTTCTGAGACATGATTTATCTCAACATCTAAACTGATGGTGTACAAGCAGCGGGTTTTACAGTTCATCGAGCGAATAGGAAGCGGGCTCTTTCTGTCAAGAACAAAGGTGGTGGTGTCTGCTCCATGACCAATACTAAGTGGTACAATCGGGGATACACAATTTGCGAGCTTCTCCTGTTCCGACTTGGAATACTTTGTCATCAATGATCGCCTTTTTTACATTCCAAGAGTTCTCAGGGATTATCACCACAGCTGTGTACATCCCTCCCCAAGTCAACATCAAAAATGCTCTCAATGATCTTCATTGGACCCTGAACAAACTGGAGACTGCGCACCTGAGGGTGGCATTAATTGTTGCGGGGTACTTGTAACAAAAGGTCCATGCTCCCGAATTACTATAAACATGCAGCTTACAAGTGGCGCAGCGGTTTAAGCCACTGCATCTCAGCGCTAGAGGTGTCATTATACACCCTGGTTCAATCCCGAGTTGTATCACAACTGGCTGTGATCGGGAGTCCAAAAGGGTGGCGCACAGCGTCGTTTGGCTGGGGTAGGCCGTCATCGTAAAATAAGAATGTGTTCTTAAGTGACATGCATGGTTAAATTAAAGTTAAAACACTGACTGTCCAACTCATGAAAATTCCACTCTTGACCACTGCTACACACCTTTTTAACAAGGGTATAAGGTCCTCCTTTCGGCAAATTTGACCACGACTCCTGACTCCATTTTTCTCAGCCTTGCCTATAAACAAAGATTCAAGGGGGAAATTTCGGTGGTCAGGTCAGTACAATGCTGGTCTGACGAATTAGAATTCCAAGAATGTTTTGACCATGTGGACTGGAATATGTTCTGGGGCACCTCTGGGGATAACATCAATGAATACACCGACTCAGTCACCGTATTCATAAAAAAATGTATAGATGATGTGATACCGATGGTGTCTTTCAAAACTTACACAAATCAAAAACAGTGGTTTCATGGAAGCCTTGTCGGGAAACTGAAGGAGCGAGATGCTGCTTATAAACACGACAAGGAGACCAGGGACAATTGTATGGTTAAACAGTACAGTACGCTGCCCTACTGGATGAGCTAAAGCCCTTTTTTTCAAGGGTTGAGCATAACGACACTGAGCTGCAGAGGAAAGGTTCTGAAGATAACAAGGGCTATGTGCTTATGGTCTCCACGGAGGACGTATGTATTTCATTCAATCATGTTAACCCTCGCGCGGCTGCTGGCCAAGACGGCATCCCTAGCCGCACCCTCAGAGCATGTGCAGACCAGCTAGCTGCTGTGTTTTCTAACATTGTGTTATCCCCACCTGCTTCAAGATGTCCACTATCATCCCGTGCTCAAAAATGGGAAAGTAACTGAACTGAATAACCACTGACCCGTAGCACTCACATCCGTCACCATGAAGTTCTTTGACAGGCTAGTCAAAGACCACATCCCCTCCTCCCTCCCCGACACACTCAACCCTCTTCAAATCGCCTACCACCCGACAGATCCAATGACAACGCAATCGCCATTGCACTGCAAACTGCCCTCACAATGCAAACTGCCCTCACCCACCTGGACAGAAGGAATGAATAGAGTTGAAGTCAGAAGTTTACGTAAACCTTAGCCAAATACATTTAAACTCTGTTTTTCACTCAAAAGTACAGTGCTTGTGTTTCATTACTTGGTCCGATATGCATGAATATGAAGGCTCAGCGTTTGTTGTTTGCATGTCATGCCAAAATTAGCTAATCTTGTCAACAGAAAAGTTATTAAAGTGTTTGGCAATATCAAAGGGTTTTGTTATGAACAAGCCATCTGCCTCAATGGGTAGTAGAAGGTTAACCCCAATGTCTGGGCTACTAAAAGGTTAACCCCAGGGTCCAGGCTAGTAGGAGGCTACCCCAGTACAAGATAATAGGGGGGTTAACCCCAGTATCCGGGCTAAATTCTAGCTTCTCATACTAAAGTGTGGCCACCTTATCATCCCTAGCTTCCAAATGACTCATTCAACCCCTCTAGGATATCATGGATATATTGACACTAGTGGATATATGGAGGCTTAAATATCCTGACTTAGTGAGATATACATGGTGGAGGCTCATGGTGGAAATTCAATCAAATCCTATTGGATGATAACATGTTTTTAACTAGGACAGAAAAATTAACATAGGTACAGCAGATCCCCTTATTGTATGGGACACTTTTAAATCACACAATTTAGTAGTCATTTCTAAAACAAAAGCAATTTAGGTCAAAAGAGTCCATATTAACAAAGGAAATGGAAGGACTAACAGTACAGATCGATAGCAACAAAAACTGTACCAACAGGAGGAACTTATTCAAGAAAGCTCAAGTATAACATACATTACCATTCATTGGGTTTGGGGTCACTTAGAAATGTCCTTGTTTTTGTCCATTAAAATAACATCAAATTGATCAGAAATACAGTGTAGACATTGTTAATGTTGTAAATGTCTATTGTAGCTGGAAACTGATGATTTTTAATGGAATATCTACATAGGCATACAGAGGCCCATTATCAGCAACCATCACTCCTGTGTTCCAATGCACATTGTGTTAGCTAATCCAAGTTAATAATTTTAAAAGGCTAATTGATCATTAGAAAACCCTTTAGCAAGTATCTTAGCACAGCTGAAAACTGTTGATACTACTGAGAAAGGTTATTTTTCCCAGAGACTTGCCATGAAGTCTGTTTATCCATCCTAACTGGACATTGTAAAATAGTGTAATCTTCAAACAAAGCCAAATGTTCTAGCATCGAAAGTGTTGTGGCCAGTCTCCGGGACATCTTACATGGATGATGAAGCTCTATTCTGTGTCTGTGGGGACTGTGGAGAAGTTGTGGGGAAGTTGATGGATCCAAACTGTTTCAGTTTAACCCAAGTGGCCGAGAAAAAAAGTGTACCTGCCTCTCATTCAAGTAGAAAAATCATGTAGCCTCATCCCCATATAGTAATAAAATAAAATAAAATTGTATAGGTCACATACACATGGTTAGCAGATGTTATTGTGAGTGTAGCAAAATGCTTGTGCTTATAGTTCTGACAGTGCAATAATATCTAACAAGTAATCTAACAATTCTAAAACAACTACCTAAAACACACAAATCTAATTAAAGGGATGGATTAATAATATATAGATATAAATATATGGATGAGCGATGACCGAGCAGCATAGGCAAGATACAATAGAGGGTATTTACATAAGGGATGAGTAATGCAAGATATGTATACATCATTATTAAAGTGTCATTATTATAGTGACTAATCTACAGTGGGGCAAAAAAAGTATTTAGTCAGCCACCAATTGTGCAAGGTCCATAATTTGCAAATAAATTCATAAAAAATCCTACAATGTGATGTTCTGGATTTTTTTCTCATTTGGTCTGTCATAGTTGAACTGTACCTATGATGAAAATTACAGGCCTCTCTAATCTTTTTAAGTGGGAGAACTTGCACAATTGGTGGCTGACTAAATACTTTTTTTGCCCAACCGTATTTGTTAAAGTGGGCAATGATTTCAAGTCTATATGTAGGCAGCAGCCTGTCTGTGTTAGTGACAGCTGTTTAACAGTCTGATGGCCTTGAGATAGAAGCTATTTGTCAGTCTCTCGGTCCCAGCTTTGATGCACCTGTACTGACCTCGCCTTCTGGATGATAGCGGGGTGAACAGGCAGTGGCTCGGGTGGTTGTTGTCCTTGATTATCTTTTTGGCCTTCCTGTGACTATGGGTGCTGTAGGTGTCCTGGAGGGCAGGTAGTTTGTCCCCGGTGATGCAGTGTGCGGAGGTTGTTGGCGTATACGGTTGCCGTACCAGGCAGTGATACAGCCCGACAGGATTCTCTCAATTTTGCATCTGTAAAAGTTTGTGAGGGTTTTTGGTGACAAGCTCGAATTTCTTCAGCCTCCTGAGGTTGAAGAAGTGCTGTTGCACCTTCTTCACCACACTGTCTGTGTGGGTGGAACAGTTCACTTTGTCCGTGATGTGTGCTCAGAGGAATTCTGCTGTTTCCTGAAGTCCCCAATCATCTCCTTTGTTTTGTTGACGGTGATTGAGAAGTTGTTTTCCTGACACCACACTCCGAGTGCCCTCACCTCCTCCCTACAGGCTGTCTCGTCATTGTTGGTGATCAAGCCTTCTACTGTTGTGTAGTAATAACAGTGCATCTTAATGTAAGTCAAAGAGGAAGTAATACTTAATTAACAATAATATTGTCAAACATAAAACGATAGCGTGAACAAAGGTAGTGAATTAATTTTGAAAGTGTTTTACAATGTTATCACATGCCATACAGAATTAGAACTGCACAAATACAGCGTAATTGTACTCTCGCTTGGGGGTTAAAAGATTCACACTGGCAACACATTCGCCATGCCACTCTGTTTTTCAAGAAATATGCTATTTGACAGTCACCCAATCAATTATGCATTAATCAAGTAATACAAATTCTAACCCAGCTGTTTAGTGTACGATTGTTTGCCAGAGGGCAACAACTTATTGTGGTAATTAGGACTATTTGACTTTCTTTGTTCTGACAGTGTTGCGCATGGCGAGAGTGGCACAGACAATCAGGCCTCCCTTGTAGGGGATTCTGCTCTTCAGTGGATTCGGGGATGACTGCCTCAGGGTTTTAAACTGTACAGAATCTCAAATCCATAACGTATTCATTATCAATAGGAGTACATTCCTGAGGTGATGGAAGCGTCCTATGGATTTTCCGGTCTTGGTAAACAGCTTATGGCTTGAAGCAAAGTCAATTTTAATAGCTGTCATTCATCTTATTTGTTTAAAGGTGGCCTAGTCTATTTGCATAAATGTAGAATATTGATTCCGTATTTCTCGTTAGTTGAGGACTATCTGTGGAGAAGAAAATTGCACAGGCTATGATAGCTAGTCCACTCCCATGATTTCAATAATGCACATTCAATCATCCTAAAACCTTCGTGGCAGGACAAATCCAAATCCCAACATGCCCGTATTAAGAAGGCAAAACAGGCTGTCTCTTCCTGCCTGGGTAAGAGTGGAGAATTTCCCAACAATAGCTGCCACACTGGGTGTCATTTTAGTCATATTGAAAACTGTTTGGTGGATCTTCAGATATAGTAAAGGAAATCATTAGAGGGATTTGAAAGGACATAGAGAACCATCACTGTCATCATATTTCACTGATCCTTTTCACAAGTTTTGGGGGGCCTGAAAAGGTTTTGATCTGTTCCAGAAAAATATTGACAGGTCTTCTTCCTTGGATGATGAAGCACCCACCTAGTGAGCGTGGTCAGATGAGGAAAAATAGAGGACACATTCAGCATGCAGAGGCAAACTCCCATTGCCTCAGAGGACAGTGGATGGCTTAGGTAATGGCCAGTGACTACTACCATAGCTCATGGTAATGATGGGTTCACTGAGGAACACTGTGTACCTCTGTAACCCAATATGTGTTCTCCTTTTAACTCTGCTTGGGTCCTCAGTATAACATACTCAAGCTGGCATAGGGTTCCTATTTCCCCCTCTCTAAATTAGCTGCCTAGCGATATTATCATAGAATACTGACAAATTCGGCTCCTGACCTTTAAGAATGCTGGCATTCATAAAAATGGAGGGGAATAATTAATTTTTAAAAAAATGGATTCTTTGGTTATTTCATGTAAGATCTCCCAATGGCCTGAGACAGACTCACGTATTCTTCCTGCTGTAGAAGTCTGTTCTACTAATTAAACTGCAAGGAAACCGCCCACATAAAGTCTTTCAATTCTCTTTGCTATCTGCTCAAATCACTTTCAATTTAAAGAACAAACCAGCGATATGTGAGGAATGGGACTTACTGTTAACTGACTGGTTGGAACTGCCTCAAACCCATGAGGTTTAAGGCCCAATCGAAAGAGAAATGCAGCTGCCTTTATGTTTGTAAAGAGCATGCTCCCACACATGCCTTTTGTAGATTCAGACTCTTAACCCCAGTTGTCCGACAGTGAGAAGGACCTATTCAAAAGGCGAGCCATTACCCGCCAAAGACAGGTACATTGACACATTGAATTCAGCTGGCATTTATTTTAAAACTTCAATTAACGGGTCACATTTACGACTGCCAAAGACGGAGCGTGAGTAGCCCAACAAAAGCTTGTCCTTTTCACAGCGGCACCACCCTTGAGTGTGCCACCTAAACTATCCTATGCACAGCGAAACAGTCTAAGCACTCACCAAATTACCTTGGAAAACAGCAAATTGGCCGGCTTATTGCAAAGTGCCCATTCCAAAAATAAGAGCAAATTCATTAGCAATGTGAAGGCTCCTACTGGGTTGGATGTGTGATTATCCTTGCACAAGGAGTGTACGCCCTTATCCCTACATTACACTCAGAACATTTCATTATTGAAAATTCACATACTGTATCAAAATAGAAGATGAATATCATACAAGGACATGTAGGCTACTTACAAACGATTTTTACCTTCGCTTTTGTTTTGTCATATTTAAATTCTATACTTGCATGAAATTTATACCTGTTGCTCCTGTCTCTTTCACTATACTCCAACCATATTTGGTGCTCAACTCTTAAACCTGCCTACAATACATTATGCAAAATGCCTAGAACTGCAATTGTTGCAATTAAGCACATACAAACCTTTAAAAGGGCCTTGCAGTCAAAATTCAGTTTTGACCAATAACAAAGAGTTCCAAACCTCTGCCAATAACAGCTAGTTAAGGTTACATATCATTCATTACATTAGGCCTCTCCAATTAGGTGCCTCATTCAGACCACTCCTAGCAAAATACATTTGAGAAATTATTTTTGCTGAAAAGCAATGAAAAAATATATACAGTGCATTCGGAAAGTAGACAGACCCCTTGCATTTTTGTTACGTTATACAGCCCCATTTTTATCCTCATCTACACACAGTACCCCATAATGACAAAGCAAATACAGATTGACATTTTTACAAATTTATCAAAAAAATAATAATTAAAAAAATAATTAAAATGTGATTTAATCCATTTCAGAATAAGGCTGTACCGTAACAACATGTGGAAAAGGGAAAAGGTCTGAATACTTTCCGAATGCACTGTATGGCATTTTAATGGGAAATTATTACAGTAAGGCACATAATTGTTACCCAGACATGATTTGATATTGAAAAAAATGGGTTGCGATGGGCCTTTAATAAATCTGCCTCAAAGTCCCTTATTGACTTGCCACTTTAGTCAACAGCAACACAGGCGGGCTCTTAGGATTTATCTACATAGCCCGTAGACATCTCCCTATCTGCTGAGAAAACCTTTCACAGCTGGTGCTCTTCCTACAATATCCCAACTTTTCCGGTTTTTGTCCACAACAATTTTTTAAGTGGGTTTCAGCGTTTTTGAGGGTCTGTGGGGAATCAGCCCTTGTGTTTGTTTCCAAAAAAACAATGTTATACACAGATTTTTTTCCAGTTAACAAAAGCCTGGATGACTGCACAATGGATCGTGATTAGATTAAAGCTGCACTGTAAGAACTCTGGCATCCATTAAGGCCCGTTTTATCTCCCTGGACAGTGCCTAAATGGGACAGTTGCATTCTTCGGTTAAGTATCCTCAGTGAAGGACACACGGGAGGTCTGTATTTGTCCAAACAACTTACTGAGGCGTAATGTATCATAAAATGTTAACTCTGTTCAAGAAGGTCTGCTTCAGTGTTCTAACATTCCACTTTAACCTTCTATCATAAAGCATAGGCTTAGAGACTGACATCTCCAACTGCGGTTGACATTTTTATTTTACCTTTATTTAACTAAGCAAGTCAGTTAAGAACAAATTCTTATTTTCAGTGACGGCCTAGGAACAGTGGGTTAACTGCCTTGTTCAGGGGCAGAACAACAGGTTTTTACCTTGTCAGCTCTGGGATTTCATCTTGCAGCTTTTCGGTTACAAGTCCAATGCTCTAACCACTAGGCTACCTGCTGCCCAATAGCATATGAAATGTCAAACGTTTTGACTACATTAGATCTTATGATCTGATTTGACATCAGCTGCAGGGATGTTTTAAGATATTCATCATACCACGTTTATGACAATGTAAAGTAGCCTTTTGAAGGGTTAAGGTTGAAGTGAAACATTACCTCTTGCACTGTACAGTGCAAGTGGCCGGCTCCAGGTCATTGAACGGTGGGTTTATAACCTAATAATATGATAATATGGAACTCTTGTGGTGAAAACCAATAGTGCTCTCATAACAGGTCTCGCTGCTGTAATTTCATTATTGCTCCATTATTTCACAGAGAATGGAAAGCATATATTTTTCATCAGGGGTTTCAGGGTATCACTATATCCTGTAGCAGATACAGCATAGAATGCATGAGAAATTCTTTCCATATGTTCTGCATATTGTACAAAGACCTGCATGATAACTATCTGATGATGTTTGTTTTTTATCAATGTGATATAGGTACAATTCATAATAGCAGAGTCATCTTTGTACATAACAGCAGTTCTCAATTTGTAAGTATCTCTCTAGCTGAGTGTGTTGCACCAGACACAAACAGGAATTAATTGATTTCAGTCTCACCTTCAGTCAGGCCCATGTGGATGCTCCAGTAGCTCTGCAGACACTGCAGCTCTTTCTTCATGCCCCTTTTACAGCGACAGTCATACAGCGGGCTGACCAGCAGCACCTCCAGGGCAGCCTGGCACTCCCTGTTGGCCAGCATGGTGTCCCTTTCTCTGCCCACCAGGCACTGCCGCATCACCCGGTAGCGGGAGCTGCACTGGGGGTTCTGGTTGCACATGTCACTGGCCCTCACGCAATCCACCCAGCCATGGGCACCCATCCCAGCCAGGCCCGAATAGGAACCGCCCGAGGAGTACGCAACTCCGTCTGAGGGAGAGAAAGGAGGCTCTCTCATTCGTCTAACTGAATAGAGTTACACATGCATGGACATATTTGATGGATTTGCTGTAGATACCACTGGTGCTGTATAAACATTTCATATGGTGTAAGGTAGTGTTTCCAAAACCTCTCCATGAGTACCCCCAGCTGTTCCATGTGTTTAATATATTACAGAATTAGCACATGCAAGATTTTTGACAACTACACCCAGGATCCACAAGTTGGTGGCACCATAATTGTGTGTGTGGGGGGCTTGTGGTAATGGCTGGAGTGTGAATAAGTGGAATGATATCCAATACATCCATGTGTTTGATGCCATTCCATTCGCGCCGTTTCAGCCATTTTTATGAGCCGTCCACCCTTCAGCAGCCTCCACTGCCAGAAACAGATCCAAATATGTTAGACTTGTTTGACAAGTCAATATAAGTTCATAGCACACACACATTTGGCACATCCCCTAGTTATGAGATATTCTTCAGTCAATTATCTGTTATGCTTCATGGTCATTGATCTCAATGCACTTACCTTGGGAATATTAACGTTGTACCATATTGTTACTGTACATGACAGTCAAATCAATAAAACCAAACTATTGAAGGCAAAATAAAGGCTTATCTCTTGAATGGAGTAGACAAACACCAACTCCAATATAGGTGGAATGAATGATATGAGCAAAACCTTCAGTTCGTTCAAACCTGCAAACTGCTGAGGGGGGATATTGCTAGAGACTTTGCAATAAAGTAGAGGGAGTATGCAGTAAAACTAAATTATGCAAATAACCATTATCCTAACAGATAAATTGAACATCTTCTACCACATACAGATCATCCTCATCATCATCATCCTCATCATCATCATCATGTTTAGGCTATTCATTCATTTTATGTGGGTTATTTGACTATCTCAATCTTAATCAAATAAACAGATGAGAATGAGATGCCAAGAGACAATACATATCTACTCTAAAAACTATTTGGAGTAGGTAAAATGTTGCACCTAATAAACTCTAACATGCACTCTATGGGTAATTACGGAAATAATGTCAATGTAATTTATTTAATGACGCTAAAATGTAAGATTGATTTCATAATGAGTAGGCTATAGTCGAAATAGCATTAAATGAAAGAGGCTACTGAATGTATTATGTTCAGAACAATTACTAAACTATCCACACGCATGTAATGTTATGGAATTAATGGTTTTATCTAATTTTAAACTTAAGAAACATAAAAATATGAATGTCTCACCTAATAGAAAAAGAACGAAGTAGAAATAAATCCACATCACGACGAATTAAAAGCCTTTTTAGATTCAGAGTCAAGAATCTGTAAAAGCGGGGATCCAATTGAATTATTTTCCTCTTGTAAACGTGTTGTAAATCCCTTTCCAAATGTTTTATTCCGGCGTAACTAAGTGTGAGAATTTGAATATCCTCTGAAAAAACTCCAGTTATTACCGAACTCGGCTTTACAATTTCCACGTCTCAATAATCCATCAATTTCAAAACACAAAAAAATAAAATGTCAAAATCCTCTTGGAAAAGGAATTCAAATCCCTTTAAGAAATGATTTCAGGTATAAACTGTACATATCGGATGAAGTGTGGCATCTCTCCGCATCAAGAGCTCTACTGATCCAGTTCGGAGCTCCCTGGCTTGAAACGAGATGCAAGGAAAATTATTCGGCAACGATATTGATGTCAAATAACTTTTCACATCGACATTTCTCTGGAGGTTTATGGAAACTACAGCTACTAGCCTACGCAGGAGGGTCACTGGTGAATGCAGACTTGACCAGACTTGACTCTCCAAAAGCCGCGCGCGTCTGACTTTAGTGCGAGTCTCTGCGCTTCATTTTGAGTGTTCTGGAATCACAGGAGTTCATTTAATGAGCTTCGGAAAACCAGAAGAGGGCGATGCTGACTCACTCGTTTACTGAAAAACTATTAACACTGCTATCTTTGCAATAATGGTTTCTCTCAAATTATTATGAGAGTCCATCTTCCTGTTGACACAGCTCGATTAGGTCTACTCTTTTATAGTCTGCACATGGAAATAATGTTCAGTGGATTGTGACATTTCGGGAATCAGTATTTTATGTTGTGCTTCCACAATCTGCTAGCTCATTCACTATAAAACGAATGTCCTCTTTTAAAGTCAAGGCAGGACATGTGCCTTTTCCTTCACATCGCTAAATGCGTAATAAATGTTGATTTATTTGTCAGCTACTTTCATGAGATCACATTTTTACCCTACGTTTTCTATGTCAATGCCAGCGCATAACGTGTAGGGCTACACATGAAACTAATGCAGGCCTACCAGTCAAACATATATGAAATGCAGACTTGTCATATAGCAGAGATGATAACAAAAGCGTCATTCATTTCAGCTATATCCCATAATTTCATTTCATGTCACATTAGAATGTTGCTCTCAAACATAGAGGGTTAAGGGACACAATGTATTGTATTGTGCCAATGCCAAGGATGCCATGAAGTAAACGTTGATGCTCCATTTTTCTAAATATTCGAATTTTCAAGTCTTTCAAAGATATGACTTGGTTGTGCTTCATTGCTTAAATAGGCCCTGGCCATCATCCATTTTTTTTGTATTTTTTTTTTTACAAATCTTGAAAACAAAGTCTCTATTTAGAGACATGCACACTGACAAACTGCATAGCCAGTGCCTAGTAATGGTAAACTGTCAGGCAGGCTAATATCCCAGAAAGCATCTGCCTCTAACCCTAGGAAGCTCTTTGCCACCTTCTCCTCCCTCCTGAATCCTCCTCCCCCTCCCCCCCCTCCTCCCTCTCTGCAGATGACTTCGTCAACCATTTTGAAAAGAAGGTCAACGACATCCGATCCTCGTTTGCTAAGTCAAACGACACCGCTGGTTCTGCTCACACTGCCCTACCCTGTGCTCTGACCTCTTTCTCCCCTCTCTCTCCAGATGAAATCTCGCGTCTTGTGACGGCCGGCCGCCCAACAACCTGCCCGCTTGACCCTATCCCCTCCTCTCTTCTCCAGACCATTTCCGGAGACCTTCTCCCTTACCTCACCTCGCTCATCAACTCATCCCTGACCGCTGGCTACGTCCCTTCCGTCTTCAAGAGAGCGAGAGTTGCACCCCTTCTGAAAAAACCTACACTCGATCCCTCCGATGTCAACAACTACAGACCAGTATCCCTTCTTTCTTTTCTCTCCAAAACTCTTGAACGTGCCGTCCTTGGCCAGCTCTCCCGCTATCTCTCTCAGAATGACCTTCTTGATCCAAATCAGTCAGGTTTCAAGACTAGTCATTCAACTGAGACTGCTCTTCTCTGTATCACGGAGGCGCTCCGCACTGCTAAAGCTAACTCTCTCTCCTCTGCTCTCATCCTTCTAGACCTATCGGCTGCCTTCGATACTGTGAACCATCAGATCCTCCTCTCCACCCTCTCCGAGTTGGCCCACGCTTGGATTGCGTCCTACCTGACAGGTCGCTCCTACCAGGTGGCGTGGCGAGAATCTGTCTCCTCACCACGCGCTCTCACCACTGGTGTCCCCCAGGGCTCTGTTCTAGGCCCTCTCCTATTCTCGCTATACACCAAGTCACTTGGCTCTGTCATAACCTCACATGGTCTCTCCTATCATTGCTATGCAGACGACACACAATTAATCTTCTCCTTTCCCCCTTCTGATGACCAGGTGGCGAATCGCATCTCTGCATGTCTGGCAGACATATCAGTGTGGATGACGGATCACCACCTCAAGCTGAACCTCGGCAAGACGGAGCTGCTCTTCCTCCCGGGAAGGACTGCCCGTTCCATGATCTCGCCATCACGGTTGACAACTCCATTGTGTCCTCCTCCCAGAGCGCTAAGAACCTTGGCGTGATCCTGGACAACACCCTGTCGTTCTCAACTAACATCAAGGCGGTGGCCCGTTCCTGTAGGTTCATGCTCTACAACATCCGCAGAGTACGACCCTGCCTCACACAGGAAGCGGCGCAGGTCCTAATCCAGGCACTTGTCATCTCCCGTCTGGATTACTGCAACTCGCTGTTGGCTGGGCTCCCTGCCTGTGCCATTAAACCCCTACAACTCATCCAGAACGCCGCAGCCCTTCTGGTGTTCAACCTTCCCAAGTTCTCTCACGTCACCCCGCTCCTCCGCTCTCTCCACTGGCTTCCAGTTGAAGCTCGCATCCGCTACAAGACCATGGTGCTTGCCTACGGAGCTGTGAGGGGAACGGCACCTCAGTACCTCCAGGCTCTGATCAGGCCCTACACCCAAACAAGGGCACTGCGTTCATCCACCTCTGGCCTGCTCGCCTCCCTACCACTGAGGAAGTACAGTTCCCGCTCAGCCCAGTCAAAACTGTTCACTGCTCTGGCCCCCCAATGGTGGAACAAACTCCCTCACGACGCCAGGACAGCGGAGTCAATCACCACCTTCCGGAGACACCTGAAACCCCACCTCTTTAAGGAATACCTAGGATAGGATAAAGTAATCCTTCTCACCCCCCCCCCCTAAAAGATTTAGATGCACTATTGTAAAGTGGCTGTTCCACTGGATGTCATAAGGTGAATGCACCAATTTGTAAGTCGCTCTGGATAAGAGCGTCTGCTAAATGACTTAAATGTAATGTAAATGTAGAAAGAATAGGCTTGTGTGTTATCTGAGAATCAGGTTCATTTTGACCTGTTGGCAAGGCTGATCTCCTTTCAGAGCTTTATTCCACTTCCAGTGGTGTGATGTGGATTAGCCTCACATTGCAAATCAGTGACTTAGCCCCACATTGCAAATCAGTGATTTAGCCCCACAATGCAAATCAGTGATTTAGCCCCACAATGCAAATCAGTGACTTAGCCCCACAATGCAAATCAGTGACTTAGCCCCACAATGCAAATCAGTGACTTAGCCCCACAATGCAAATCAGTGACTTAGCCCCACATTGCAAATCAGTGACTTAGCCCCACATTGCAAATCAGTGACTTAGCCCCACAATGCAAATCAGTGATTTAGCCCCACAATGCAAATCAGTGATTTAGCCCCACAATGCAAATCAGTGACTTAGCCCCACAATGCAAATCAGTGACTTAGCCCCACAATGCAAATCAGTGACTTAGCCCCAAAATTGTGAATGATCTTTTCTCTCATAAATTATCAATTTCTAATGCTGCACACACAAATCCTTTTCATGCAATGCTCTGTCAGGCTATCAGACTCCTTAGTGGGAGTTGGTTCTTGTTGACATGGTACACCATGGCTATCTCCATGGGTATATAATTGCTCCACTGTAGCATCGCAAAACATCTGCAGTGTGTACAATTAGAGAAAACAGAGTTATACTAGATGTTGCCTAGTTTTCCAGACTTATAGGCTAGCTTTCCCATAACGCGACCAGGAACATTACTACACAGGCCATAAATCAAACTCAACTACTGAAGGGTGGATGGTCTGTGAGTTCACTCCTCCCTTGTACATTATTGATCAATTAATGTCACTAATTAGTTAGACAACCAGGTAAGGGGAGTTCCTAAGTCTAATGCTGTGTTCATAACCAAGAAGGAAGGTGCTAATTTCCAGTTGTGAAGTAGTAAATACGAGTTGGATGCATTCATTTGCTTTGAACTCATTGAGAAACGCTTATTGGCTAATGGCAAACAAGCTGCATCAACAATAAGCTAAACATAGCTATCATGCTCGCAAACAAATTAAAGTGTTCAAAAACCATATTAATAGATTATTTATTAAAAGCAATGTTTTGTTGTTGCATTTAACTGCTGAAAATGCTGTTTTCGAGGTCATTTCCTTAGTAGGTGATGTCAGAGGTCAGCATGTGGGAGAAGTTGGAGCTCAGAGAGGAGATTCACACTAGTAATTATCAGTTCGAGGGGCACTCAAGTGGATTTTTCTCAGCTGTATGTGGTAAATACCACCTTCCCACTTGGTTATGAATGCAGGGTAAATTGGCACACGAATTGAAAGGAAATAACGAAAACCAGGAGACACATGGCCTTCCAGAAATTTAGTTTGACACCCCTGCATTAAATGTATCTAATTACGAGAATTAGTAATTATTCTCAAACTTTTCTCCACCACAAAGTGTGAGTGATATAAAATGAACATGCGGTGTTTCGTAAATATTATTCACAAAATCCAACCATTTGACAATATGCAAATTAGTGCCACATTTATTCAAATGTCGATACAGGCGGTCCCTGGCGGCCTCCCCTCATACCAATGTTCCTGCCCTTTGGATAGACCACTAATTAATTTGAATATTTGAGTATAAAGAGTAGTTAAGCATGACTGATTAGATTAGGAATTATGGGGTAATTAATAAGTAACCTAGGGAGACCTGGCTTGAATGGAAAATATGATTAAATAGGCAGCCGTTTGCTACTTCCACTGCTCTTTCAGTCTTCCTGCTCCCACTAATGTGTGTGCAACCCTCTGGACTACATTCCCTTCAGTGATCCAGCTGGCAGCTAAATTATGACATTGACAATGAGAATTATAAAGTATTGAGAAACTAATATACATTTGCAATGCATTCTACAGTTGTATTGTAACAATTAAATCTGTTTCAGTCTATGAAAATAATGTGTTTGTAAGTCACCCTTACAGTGGGCCATGCCAATGGGATGAAATGCAATCTGAGTTGTCAATGTGACCTTCCTTTGGCTCTCAGTGGTGGCTATTGAATGCTGAAAGCCATTTGTTTTACTGGCATTTTAGACAATGTCCATTTTATATCACATTACTTAAACTGAAATTACATTTCCTGGAGGCATTTTAATGTTTTGTAAGTGCACTGCACGGCTATGGGAGTATAGTATTTCAAATGCGTACATGTTATGAAACACTTTGAAGATCGGAAATTAAACAAGTAAAACTCATTTCACTTCAGAGCCTCAGTTGACTTCTTGTAATTTGCTGTAGAGAAAATTAGTTGCCGCAGAAATATTTGATCAAATATTGACACTGATTGTGAATACCAAAGTAGTGAAAAACCGTCCCAAGTTTTAGTCTAAGGTCTACAGTTAATGTCCATGAAAAAAACACCAGATCAGTCACCAACATCAACATTTACTTTACAATGCAGGGCACCTTTAGATAAGGATATGACATAGATAGATGTGTCTACAGACTGACATTTTAAAAGGATCTGAGGAACTGGTTCTCCTCAGTTCTGTGTTATCAATAAATCAATTAGATGTATTTATAAAGCCTTTCTGCCTTAGCAGTTGGTACAAAATACTTCATAGTGCTATAAAAATCCAATGTATTACTTCATTATTATTGTTATTATTATTATAGAACCCGAGCCTAGAACCCAAATAGCAAGCAGCAGAAGTAGAGCGGCGGGGGAAAACTCCCTAGAAGGAACAAACCTCGAGAGTCTTAGCCTCAAGAGGAACAAGACTCAGAGGAGAGGGCCTTCCTCCTCTGGCTGTACCAAAAATGGTCCAAGAGTACTGCAGTAGTTAGAGATGTTATCTTAACAGCATCAGAAAAGACATCCATGGATGGAGTCATTTCATAAGCAGAATGCTGAAGGGGTTGTGACGTTAGCATTTTCATTGCATCTCATTGAACACTCCATGAGTTCCAAATGGAATGTTGACTGGAACCTCTGCCCGGCCCAGCTCCGTGAAAGTCTTGGCATCCAGAACCAGCAGGAACGTGCTTTTCTCCTGGAAACAGAAATATAGAGATGGTTATACAATGTTATGTCAAAGGTAATTAATCAATGGTGAATATACATTTTTGTTGTTGATTATGTTGTTGTTATTGTGTTTTTTTACAGTTCTGGGTGTGATGATGATGGACATGACCACACCATCGTCCTCCTCTGTTGCGTTGGGCGCAGGAACAAACACAGGCTCAGATGGGAAGAGACCAGGGTGACGCCATGCCTACACAGAGAAAATGTCAATATGTCCTTAAAATTGGACACAGCAGTAGGTCACTAGAGCAGGCCTAGCAGTCTAGCTGATTCACCATTGACTCTGAAGGTGCTATTGAGCTGTGGATAATTGGAGATTTGGAAAAAGAAAAACCTTAAGTTTCTTGGTCTCCAGATCCATCTTCAGCAGGGAGTCGCTGAACAGGTGTCCGAAGCCGCATGCGTAGTAGTAGCGGTAAGGACGCGCGTTGTAATGGGCATAGTTGATCTGTGGGAACTCCAGGCCACCGTACTGGAACAGCTCTTCATCATATAGTTCCTCGTGTGTACAAAGCACCTGCAGCACACCCCAAAGAGAGTCATGTCAGGTAGCCATGACAACAAAAACACATTTTCTTTTCATCAGCCAGAACACATGCGTCACAATGCCAGGGGTTAGCATTAGCAGGCGCAGTTGCCATTTACAGAATTATGAGTAAAGGGTTGCTGGTTCAATTGTGCTTGAGTGCTATGCTTCCCCTCTGGGAGCAACAATACAGAGTTTGTGTTTCAGCCTAAACAGCAAGCCCATCACTTAGGGCCCTATTCAATCCGCATTGCGGAAGTTCAACACTAAAGCCCAATTCAAATTTTAAGGCAATGTTCCCATGTTGGAGGAGACTGCATTTACAGTAAACACTGCATATTTAGGCTTAATCGGAAATTGCTCTTATATTGCAATCATACAACTGAAACGCTTCAGCAATACAGAAAATAATATAGCCCTTAATTTGCTATAAAAAGACTGGTATGAACATTTCAGTAAAACATAATCAATGGAGTAAAACAATAGTATATATAGTGTCATTATAAGATAAGTACTAAGCTCATCAATTTATGTTATATTCTTCAAGAATCAATGGGTGTATCATTAATTGAAATTACAATTAATTGAACAGCAGGAAATATCCCACATTTATTCATGCACACACACACACACACACACACACACACACACACACACACACACACACACACACACACACACACACACACACACACACACACACACACACACACACACACACACACACACACACACACACACACACACACACACACACACACACACACACACACACACGTATACACACCTTTCCACACCCAGTCTTGACCGCAGTTGCTTGACAGAAAGGCAGAGTGACAAGGTTTTGGTCACTGGGTGTGTCATCAGTTACGGTCAGGGGTAGGACGTATCTCCGTGGAAGGTTTCTGCACATGGAGTTATAAAACTGACATAGCAGAAAACAAAAGACATTTTACAAAACAAAACCAATTGCCTTATTATTCTTCACATTATCGGTCAGCAGCTGTAGTAAGATAAATTAACTTAAAGTAACAACGAACCACAGTATGTGTGAACAGCATGTCAACTAATCTGTTGCATATGATCGCAGTGGGCAGGATATCATTGTGAATTGTTCTTGTAGTTTTATAACTACTCAGTGGTTGAGATCTAGTGCAAATCAAAGCAAATCAAATTGTATTTGTCACATGCTTCGTAAACAACAGGTGTCAACTATCATTGAAATGGTTACTTATGGGCACTTCCCAACAATGCAGAGAGAAAGAAAATAGAGAAATAATAGAGAAGTAAAACATGTAATAATAAAAGTAATAATAAATACACAACCAGTAAAGATAACTTGGCTAAGTAAAAAGTTGAATCAAATTTTATTTGTCAGATTGGCTGAATAGAACAGGTGTAGACCTTACAGTGAAATGCTTACTTTACAAGCCCTTAACCAACCATGCAGATTAAGAAATAGAGTTAATAAAATATTTACTAAAACAACTGAGGTAAAACCATTCCAATCAATCTCAAGTTAACACAAGAAATGTACATAACAATAACGAGGCTCTGTACAGGGGGTACCGGTACCAAGTCAATATGCAGGGGTACAGGTTAGTCGAGGTCATTTGTAAAGTGACTATGCATAGATAATAAACAGTGAGTAGCATTATTATTATTATTATTATATTAGTAGCAGCAGTGTAAAAGGGGGGAGTCAATGTAAATAGTCATTTGATTAGTTTAGCTGTTCAGCAGTCTTATGGCTCAAGTCTATGACTTGGGTGACTGGAGTCTTTGACAATTTTATGGGCCTTCCACTGACACCGCCTAAAATATAGGTCCTGGATGTCAGGAAGCTTGGCCCCAGTGATGTACTGTGCTGTATGCACTACCCTCTATACTTCCTTCCGGTAAGATGCTGAACAGTTCCCATACCTGATGGTAATGCAACCCGGGCAGGATTCTCTCGATGGTGCAGCTTTTTCAGGATCTGGGGACCCATGCCAAATCGTTTCAGTCTCCTGAGGGGGAAAAGGGGTTGTCATGCCCTCTTTACAACTGTCTTGGTGTGTTTGGACCATAATAGTTTGTTGGTGATGTGGACAACAAGGAAATCTTGGCCCTCTCCACTTTAGTCCCGTTGATGTTAATGAGGACCTGTTCGGCCTTCCTTTACCTATAGTCCACGATCAGTTTCACATTGAGAGGTTGTTGTCCTGGCACCACACTGCCAGGTCTCTGACCTCCTCCCTGTAGGCTGTCTCATTGTTTTGGTGACCAGGCCTACATCAGTTGTGTCATCAGCAAACTTGATGGTGTTTGAATTGTGTTCACCGACGACTGCGTGGCCAAGCAGGTAGTGCAGGAGGGGACCAAGCATGCACCCCTGAGGGGCCCTAGTTTTGAGGATCATCGTGGCAGATGTGCTGTTGACTACCCTTACCACCTGGAGGCGTCCCGTCAGGAAGTCCAGGATCCAGCTGCAGAGGGAGGGAGGTGTTTAGTCCCAGGATCCTTAGCTTAGTGATGAGCTTAGTGGGCACTATTGTGTTGAATGCTGAGCTGTAGTCAATGAACAGCATTCTCACATAGGTGTTCTTGTCCAGGTGGGAAAGGGCAGTGTGGAGTGCGATTGAGATTGTGTCATCTGTGGATCTGTTGGGGCGGCATGCGAATTGGAGTGGGTCTAGGGTTTCTGGCATGATGGTGTTGATGTGGTAGGATATTCTTAATAGTTTAATAGTCCAGTTTGTTTTCCAATGATTGCACATTGACCAATAATACCGAGGGTAGTGGTGGTTTACTCACTCGCCGACAAATTCTCACAAGTTACCCAGGCTTCCGCCCTCTGTATTTCCGTCTTTTCTTCAAGTGAATGACTGGATGAGAGCCTGCTCTCCGGGAAGCAATATATATCATTCGCGTCAGACTCATGAAAGAAAAAATATTCCCCTAGTTCATGGGGAGTAATCGCTGTTCTGATGTCCTGAAGCTCTTTTCAGTCATAAGAGACGGTAGCAGCAACATTATGTGTAAAATGAGTTACAATTTACACATTTTTACGAACTAAATAGCAAACTATTGTCACGTTGCTCGTAATAATGATGGTCGGACCAAGGCGCAGCGTACGTCGAGTTGCACATAATTTTAATGAATAAAGTGAAACTTAAGCAAATACAAAACAAATAAAGAATAAACTAACCGTGACGACAATGCAGTACTAACAGACAACTAAACATAATCAATATCCCATAACCCACAGGTGGAAAAAATGCTACTTAAGTATGATCCCCAATTAGAGACAACGATAACCAGCTACCTCTAATTGGGAATCATACAAATCACCAACATAGAAAATAAACCTAGAACCCCACATAGAAAATATAAACTAGAACAATCCCCCAGTCACGCCTTGACCTACTCTACCATAGAAAATAAAAGCTTTCTATGGTCAGGATGTGACAATTTATTTTCTGAAGGCACTGTAATTTATTAAATCCCCAAAACTAGGTTTTAATTTGCTAAGTTATATTAGGGCTGGTGAAAAGCATCAAAAGTACTATAGCTATGTTGGTCTACTGCCCTTCAAGCAACATGTATTCACCACTGTTTCAAACAACCTACTTTTACACAGAGTACCAGTATAATATAGTATATTTGTGTGTGTTTGTGTACAGTTGAAGTCGGAACTTTACACACATTTAGGTTGGAGTCATTAAAACTCGTTTTTCAACTACTCCACAAATTTCTTGTTAACAAACTATAGTTTTTGCAAGTCGGTTAGGACATCTACTTTGTGCATGATATTAGTAATTTCTCCAACAATTGTTTAGAGACAGATTATTTCACTTAGGTTAAGGTTCAGAAGTTTACATACACAAAGTTGACTGTGCCTTTAAACAGCTTGTACAATTCCAGAAAATGATGTCATGGCTTTAGAAGCTTCTGATAGGCTAATTGACATAACTTGGGTCAATTGGAGGTGTACTTGTGATGTATTTCAAGGCTTACCTTCAAACTCAGTGCCTCTTTGCTTGACATGATGGGAAAATCAAAATAAATCAGCCAAGACCTCAGAAACATATTGTGGACCTCCACAAGTCTGGTTCATCCTTGGGAGCAATTTCCAAACGCCTGAGGGTACCACGTTCATCTGTACAAACACTAGTACGCAAGTGTAAACACCATGGGACCACGTAGCCGTCATACCGCTCAGGAACGTGACGTGTTCTGTCTCCTAGAGATGAAAGTACTTTGGTGCGAAAAGTGCTCATCAATCCCAGAACAACAGCAAAGGATCAGATACTGGAGGAAACAGGTACAAAAGTATCTATATCC
Organism: Oncorhynchus keta; assembly: GCF_023373465.1. Lineage (NCBI taxonomy): Eukaryota > Metazoa > Chordata > Actinopteri > Salmoniformes > Salmonidae > Oncorhynchus > Oncorhynchus keta. The sequence continues at coordinate 22,282,621 of NC_068434.1, read as the reverse complement.
ACAGCAAAACAAGTCCTATATCAACATAACCTGAAAGGCCGCTCAGCAAGGAAAGAATCCACTGCCAGACTACGGTTTGCAACTGCACATCGGGACAAAGATCGTACTTTTTGGAGAAATGTCCTCGTCTGATGAAACAAAAACAGAACTGTTTGGCCATGATGACCATCGTTATGTTTGGAGGAAAAAGGGGGAGGCTTGCAAGCCGAAGAACACCATCCCACCATGAAGCACGCGGTGGCAGCATCATGTTGCAGAGGGTGCTTTGCTGCAGGAGGGACTGGTGCACTTCACAAAATAGATGGCGTCATGAGGTAGGGAAATTATGTGGATATATTGAAGCAACATCTCAAGATGTCAGTCAGGAAGTTAAAGCTTGGTCACACATGGGTCTTCCAAATTGACAATGACCCCAAGCAGATGTAAGGGATGTGAAACGCTAGCTTAGTTAGCAGTGGTGCGCGCTAAATAGTGTTTCAAACGGTGACGTCACTTGCTCTGAGACCTTGTAGTAGTAGTTCCCCTTGCTCTGCAAGGGCCACGGCTTTTGTGGAGCGATGGGTAACGATGCTTCGTGGGTGACTGTTGTTGATGTGTGCAGAGGGTCCTTGGTTCGCGCCCGGTCATGGGCGAGGGGACGGTCTAAAGTTATACTGTTACACATACTTCCAAAGTTGTGGCAAATGGCTTAAGGGCAACAAAGTCAAGGTATTGGAGTGGCCATCACAAAGCCCTTACCTCAATACTATAGAACATTTGTGGGCAGAACTGAAAAAGTGTGTGCGAGCAAGGAGGCCTACAAACCTGACTCAGTTACACCAGCTCTGTCAGGAGGAATGGGCCAAAATTCACCCAACTTATTGTGGGAAGCTCGTGGAAGGCTACCCGAAACGTTTGACCCAAGTTAAACAATTTAAAGGCAATGCTACCAAATACTAATAGAGTATATGTAAACTTCTGACCCACTGGGAATGTGATGAAAGAAATAAAAGCTGAAATAAATCATTCTCTTTATTATTCTGACATTTCACATTCTAAAAATTAAGTGCTGATCCTAACTGACCTAAAACAGGGCATTTTTTTTACTAGGATTAAAGTCAGGAATTGTGAATAATTGAGTTTAAATGTAGTTGGCTAAGGTGTATGTAACCTCAACTGTGTGTGTGTGTTCGTTGTACCAACAAACCTTGTCCATCTCCTCCCCTGGACCCCTTCGAAGGTTCTCTAGTGTGAAGTCTCCAATGACGTCCCCATCGTCCCCGCAGCACATGTCCATTACAAGGAACCCTTTGTCCTCGTAGGCGTTGATCTGGTGAAGGGTGAACATGGGTGGGGCGCTGTACTTTACCTTGCTTTGCTATTGGATGAAACAGACCAAAAAGTCTTTAGACATATTGGTGACAAACAAGCCAATTAGAGATGAAATGGGCTGGTCCTATATGTTCAAATGCTCCTGGAAATGTGTAAAATCTGAAAAGAATTATGGATTTCCTCGATAAATCTATACATTCCCCATCGCACTGGTTAATGTACAGATATTCCACAGAATCTATACATTTACCAGTGCTTTGGGGATTGAGACGATTTCCTGGGTAATGCATCGATTTCCATATTTTATACATTTACTGTAACCACGTAGATTGTTTGGGTCATTAACACACACCTCGCCTGTGTGTCTGTGCACCACGTGGAAGATGGTGTCATACTGTGGCTCCCAGGTCATGACCTTGTCGAAGCTCTTGCCCTGGATCCTGAACAGCATAAACTTGAGCAGGTCCAGCTTGATGGGCTGCTCTATGAACACCACATAGTTCTCTGACATGGCTGCAGTCACACAACACAGGGATAGAGGTAGAGCTGAGGGTATTATGGCTGCAGTCACACAACACAGGGATAGAGGTAGAGCTGAGGGTATTATGGCTGCAGTCACACAACACAGGGATAGAGGTAGAGCTGAGGGTATTATGGCTGCAGTCACACAACACAGGGATAGAGGTAGAGCTGAGGGTATTATGGCTGCAGTCACAACACAGGTATAGAGGTAGAGCTGAGGGTATTATGGCTGCAGTCACACATCACAGGGATAAAGGTAGAGCTGAGGGTATTATGGCTGCAGTCACAACACAGGGATAGAGGTAGAGCTGAGGGTATTATGGCTGCAGTCACACAACACAGGGATAGAGGTAGAGCTGAGGGTATTATGGCTGCAGTCACAACACAGGGATAGAGGTAGAGCTGAGGGTATTATGGCCGCAGTCACAACACAGGGATAGAGGTAGAGCTGAGGGTATTATGGCTGCAGTCACACAACACAGGGATAGAGGTAGAGCTGAGGGTATTATGGCTGCAGTCACACAACACAGGGATAGAGGTAGAGCTGAGGGTATTATGGCTGCAGTCACACAACACAGGGATAGAGGTAGAGCTGAGGGTATTATGGCTGCAGTCACACAACACAGGGATAGAGGTAGAGCTGAGGGTATTATGGCCGCAGTCACACAACACAGGGATAGAGGTAGAGCTGAGGGTATTATGGCTGCAGTCACACATCACAGGGATAGAGGTAGAGCTGAGGGTATTATGGCCGCAGTCACACAACACAGGTATAGAGGTAGAGCTGAGGGTATTATGGATGCAGTCACAACACAGGGATAGAGGTAGAGCTGAGGGTATTATGGCTGCAGTCACAACACAGGGATAGAGGTAGAGCTGAGGGTATTATGGCTGCAGTCACAACACAGGGATAGAGGTAGACCTGAGGGTATTATGGCTGCAGTCACACAACACAGGGATAGAGGTAGAGCTGAGGGTATTATGGCTGCAGTCACACATCACAGGTATAGAGGTAGAGCTGAGGGTATTATGGATGCAGTCACAACACAGGGATAGAGGTAGAGCTGAGGGTATTATGGCTGCAGTCACAACACAGGGATAGAGGTAGAGCTGAGGGTATTATGGCTGCAGTCACAACACAGGGATAGAGGTAGAGCTGAGGGTATTATGGCTGCAGTCACACAACACAGGGATAGAGGTAGACCTGAGGGTATTATGGCTGCAGTCACACAACACAGGGATAGAGGTAGAGCTGAGGGTATTATGGCTGCAGTCACACAACACAGGGATAGAGGTAGACCTGAGGGTATTATGGCTGCAGTCACACAACACAGGGATAGAGGTAGAGCTGAGGGTATTATGTGTAGCTAAAAATACTGGCCTCCAACTGGCAACATACATTGTCTCCTGGGCAGGTAACATACAATACAGTGCCTTCAGAAAGTATTCACACCTCTTGACTTTTTCCATATTTTCTGTGTTACAGCCGGCTTGAAAATCTATGGCAAGACTTGAAAATGGGTGTCTAGCAATGATCAACAATCAACTTGACAGAGCTTCAAGAATTAAAAAAATAATAATGTGCAAATATTGTACAATCCAGGTGTGCAAAGCTTAGAGACTTACCCAGAAATATTCACAGCAGTTATTGTTGCCAAAGATGATTCTAACATTTATTAACTCAGGGGTGTGAATATTTATGTAAATTAGATATTTATTTACCTTTGCAAAAATGTCTAAAAACTTGTTTTCACTTTGTTATTATGGGGTATTGTGTGTTGATGGGTGAAAAAAATAATATTTAATCCATTTTGAATTCAAGCTGTAACACAATGACTTATGTGGAAAAAGTCAAGGTTTATGAATACTTTCTGAATATACTGTATTTTATTAAATCCCCAAAACTAGGTTTTAATTTGCTAAGTTATATTAGGGCTGGTGAAAAGCATCAAAAGTACTATAGCTATGTTGGTCTACTGCCCTTCAAGCAACATGTATTCACCACTGTTTCAAACAACCTACTTCATATTGTGAGCGAATAGATTTTACCTCCAATAACATGCTTCATGTTTTGAGAGCCGGGGCATGTCAAAGAGGGTGTCAGCAACAGTGTCAGAGGCTGGCCTCAGCACAGTCCCACGCTTCAAAGGTCGTCAGTGACTCCCTTCCTTCTCAGACTGTTTAACTCCCAGTCAGTCAGGACAGACGACAGTCAGGACAGACAGACAGACAGACAGACAGACAGACAGACAGACAGACAGACAGACAGACAGACAGACAGACAGACAGACAGACAGACAGACAGACAGACAGACAGACAGACAGACAGACAGACAGACAGACAGACAGACAGACAGATGGATGGATACTGACCGAAGCTGTGGTAGTAGGATGGTTTCCTGGAGTCAGAGGCTGGGATGGAACAGAGGACCTGAGCTCCACTGAAATCAGCCTTGTCTTCCCCCGCTACCTTCTCAGGCGGGGGCACACGGATGATGTTGTAGAAAAAGCCTGGGGTGAGACACAACGATGGGCCAATAGAGGGTCAATTTACATTACCAACCAACATATCAGAGGTAGCATCATATCATACATGATAATAGTGTTTATCATTAATCGGCCAAAGCAGCCATCCTGCCACTGATTTGGTAAACAGTTGAGGGATGGGGCTATAGATTTTATTTTATCAGGGAGTCATACTGAGACCAATGTCTCTTTTGCACATGAATTACAAAAAAAGTATTAAAATGTATTCAGTCACTACTGTAGGTTGCTCTGGATAAGAGGCAACACAGTGTTTGTTTACAGACATTGGAGGAATGATGGGGCATGACAGTTGAACTAAGATCTTTGGGCATTTATACGTTATATTCTTCAATAATCAATGGGTATATACAGTCAGTTCCAAAATTATTGGCACCCTTGATAAAGATTAGAAAAATATATAAATAAATCATACAAACACTGAGCTATTTGTATGCTAAACAAAATCGGGAAATTATATTATTTTATACTAATACAGTTGCTAAAACATATGATTTTGTTTAACAAGTACTAAAATGATTGCATTAAGTGCATTGGCACATGGATTGGAACTGGTGCTATGGTCAGATGACACGAAAATAAAGCTATTTGGCCACGCACACCAGTGGGGGGTTTGGCATCGATTTAGGGATGCATATGCAGAAACGTACCTTATCTCTACTGTAAAATATGCTTGTGGATCTTTGATGTTATGGGGCTGTTTGGTTCCACTGGTTCTGCAGCCCTTGTTAATAAGGTCGACGGCATCATGAATTCTACCAAGCACCAGGACATGTCAGCCAAAAACCTGGTTGCTGCTGCCAGGAGGCTGAAACTCTATCCTCGCAAGGGGAGGGTGTCGGAGTATTGAAGACAGGGGTGGCAAGAATTTTGACAACTTTTTTAGATGTATTTTTGTGTAATTTGTTAAGCAACATCTCTTTCTCTGCGCAGATGTATTAGTATAAAATAATGTAATTTTGTAAAAAATGTAATAGCTCAATATTTGTATTATTTATTTTATACAGTCTTTTTTGCTCATTTTTATCAAGGGTGTCAATAACTTTGAACCTGACAGTATATATAATTCATTTCAAAGTAAAACATGTCTTAAGCAATCATAGATTGCAGCTTTAAATAATAACAATAATAATTATTAAATCAAGTGATTAAATTATTGTGAAACATTTGTGTTTGTATTACCGTAGTTCATCAGCATGTATAAAATGTGCAAATTTGGTGTGATAATAAGCCGACCAGCTGACAGTAATTAAGTAGGTAAGTAGGTCGGTACAGTTGAAGTCAGAAGTTTCCATACACTTACAGTAGGTTGGAGTCATTAAAACTCGTTTTTCAACCACTCCACAAATTTCTTGTTAACAAACTATAGTTTTGGCAAGTCGGTTAGGACATCTACTTTGTGCATGAAACAAGTTATCTTTCCAACAATTGTTTACAGACAGATTATTTCACTTATAATTTCACTGTATCACAATTCCAGTAGGTCAGAAGTTTACATGCACTAAGTTGACTGTGTCTTTAAACAGCGTGGAAAATTCCAGAAAATGATGTACTGGATTTAGAAGCTTCTGATATGCTAAGTGACATCATTTGAGTCAATTGGAGGTGTACCTGTGGATGTATTTCAAGGCCTATCTTCAAACTCAGTGCCTCTTTGCGTGACATGATGGGAAAATCAAAAGAAATCCGCCCAGACCTCAGAAAAAAATTGTGGACCTCCACAAGTCTGGTTCATCCTTGGGAGCAATTTCCAAACCCCTGAAGGTACCACGTTAATCTGTACAAACACTAGTACACAAGTGTAAACACCATGGGACCACGCAGCCGTCATACCGCTCAGGAACGTGACGTGTTCTGTCTCCTAGAGATGAAAGTACTTTGGTGCGAAAAGTGCAAATCAATCCCAGAATAACAGCAAAGGGCCTTGTGAAGATGCTGGAGGCAACAGGTACAAAAGTATCTATATCCACATTAAAACGAGTCCTATATCGACATAACCTGAAAGGCCGCTGAGCAAGGAAGAAGCCATAAAAAAGCCAGACTATGGTTTGCAACTGCACATGGGGACAAAGATTGTGCGTTTTGGAGAAATGTCCTCTGGTCTGATGAAACAAAAATTGAACTGTTTGGCCATGATGACCATCATTATGTTTGGAGCAAAAAGGGGGAGGCTTGCAAGCCGAAGAACACCATCCCAACCGTGAGGTACAGGGGTGGCAGCATCATGTTGTGGGGGTGCTTTGCTGCAGGATGTTGTGGGGGTGCTTTGCTGCAGGAAGCAACATCTCAAGACATCAGTCAGGAAGTTAAAGCTTGGTCACAAATGGGTCTTCTAAATGGACAATGACCCCAAGCATACTTCCAAAGTTGTGGCAAAATGGCTTAAGAACAACAAACATCAAAAAGCCCTGACCACACTTCTATTGAAAATTTATGGGCAGACCTGAAAAAGTGTGTTCGAGCAAGGAGTCCTACAAACCTGACTCAGTAACATCTAAGCTTGTGGAAGGCTTCTCGAAACATTTGACCCAAGTTAAACAATTTAAAGGCAATTCTACCAAATGCTATTTGAGTGTATTTAAACTTCTGACCCACTGGGAATGTGATGAAAGAATTTAAAGCTGAAATAAATTATTCTATACTATTATTCTGACATTTAACCTTCTTAAAATAAAGTGGTGATCCTAACTGACCTAAGACAGGGAATTTTTACTAGGATTAAATATCAGGAATATTTAGGTGTATGTAAACTTCCAACTTCAACTGTAGGTAGGTAAGTAGGTAGATAAGTAGGTAGGTAGGTATGTAGGTAAGCAGCTAATTTGGTAGGTAGGGGTAGGTAGGTAGGGAGGGAGGTAGGTAAGTTGGTTAGTAGGGGTAGATACTGTAGGTAGGTACGTAGCTAGGTAGGTACGTAAGTAAGTAGGTAGAGAACATACCGCCCTTGCCATAGGAGTTGCCCATGTTGTACGAGGCCCCTTCACGGTCATAATGAGGATGGGCTGTGGCAGAGTTTACTGCAATGTATTCAGACCAGTCCACCTATGAACATAAGGACACACATCATCATTATAGTCACGATATTCATCATCATCACTGCAAACATCCTCATAACAGTAAGATCAGGCTCCCGAGTGGCGCAGCGGTCTAAGGAACTGCATCTCTCCCCCCCCCTGAATTCTGTAAAATATGTTCAACTCCATCCTTGGTGTGATAGTTGTCATAGACAATAGCTGTACCTTCTCCTTGGTCTCCAGGCTCTGTGGATCCACCCGCCGCATGTAGTTGGTCTCCGTGCTTACGTAATAGTCACCCTTGTACTTCACAAAGTTCACACTGGCATTGTCTGTGGCCTCTGTTAACAAATCCAGATATCAGGACTGGAACATACAGAACATGTTGCCAATCAGCTGTTGTTTCTTTCTCAGTGATCACAAGAATATGTGTAGAGAAACTATACAGCAACACCTTCCAATACTTTTCAATATGTTTATTTTTTGGTAAGTACAGGACAATGTCAATTTACTTTTAGGTCAGGCTAGAAATCACACTCACCTAAACAGGAAGGAGTGGACACAGACGTTGTATGACTATTAAAGTCACTTGTTGTGGCACAAGTATCTGTGGACTTGCCCCAGTATCTGTGCGTTGGAGATTTCTCTAATGCTCAGGAAGTGCAGATTCTAACTCCCATTAGACAGCTATGTAAGTGTTTTATTGTCAAAATTGTTTAGTTACTCACCAAATATGGGGTTTCGCTGAGCAACTAAACTTAAAGACAGACCATATGAACAATATACGGCAGTACAATAATGACAAGATGGACATTCAATTCTTATAGACCTTTTCTGGAAGTACATACCGGCTGTAAGAGGAGTAAATGAAGAAACCCCATATTTGGTGAGTAACTAACGTATTTTGACATTAAAACACCTGCAGAGCTGTCTAATAGGAGTTTGAATCAAAGCTTTCTGGGCATTAGAGAGGAGACCTGTCATACTCATCATCAACATCTGTAACACACAGATACTGGGGCAGTGCTAGTGGAGGGAGCTGAGGGGAGGGCCACAAACAATCTGAGTCTTCAGAAATGTGGTGTGTTACAATGATGCTATTTTTTCTATTGACCCTAATCTCACTGTACTGGTTTACAATCGGTTATGCTTTGAAGCAGCAAAATACTTCTCTAGATCAATGTTTAAGGCTCTTCAGTTTAGTTACAGAAATGGTTGAATACTGAAGTTTCTCTGTCTATCTCTCTTTCTCGTTCTATCTGCTCAGGTAGCCCACACAACAATCTGCTCTCCTGATCTCTAAGCATTCCTACACTCAGAAACATGCACTAGGTTTCAACCATCATATTTATAATCTCAACACAATACATACATTGTGAGCAACACAATGCATACAGTCAACAGCCCTGGCCAATGCCACCAGCCGCAACCAGAACAATGGGGAATGTACTGTACTGCACACAGAGGGGCACAACTCTGAAGACACTTACTGGGAATCTTGAAGCGGGATAAGAATCGAGAAAAGAAGTTCTTGCAGGGGTCAGGCATGGCCATGGTTCCAAACTCACACACCACAATGCGGTCTTTCTCAGAATTATGCACGTAGGAGTCGCTGCGCAGGAAGCGACTGCTGTAGGTCACCTCACCGTCATGGATGTAGAAGCGGTGCATCAAGGCCATTCCGTCAAACCAGTGGTTGAAGCTGAGGACAGAGACAAAGACAAATGGGTGCAAGGGGAAGTCAATGGGTGTATGAGTGGGTCTATGGGTGCAAGGGTGAGTCTATGGGTGTAAGGGTGAGTCTATGGGTGTGAGGTTGAGTCTATGGGTGTAAGGTTGAGTCTATGGGTGTAACAGTGAGTGTCTGTGCATATGAGTGTGTGCATGTTCTTTGTGTGTGTGTGTATGTGTTGATTATAAGTGGTGTGGGTGTGTACAATGTATTAATTTATTTTATTTTGTACTTGTCTTTTCCGAACTCAAACTTTCCGGGCCCATTCCGCAGGAAGCTTCCATTGATCCAGGATGGGATGTTCCCCTTGACCACCGTGGTGATGGGCTCAGGGATCTCCTCAACAGTGCGCACCAGGGGGGCAATGTCCTCCAGCCCCATGGCCAAGGGGCACTTCTTCTTGGATGCTTCCATGGAGTGAGAAGACAAATGTTCAAGCTTTCTGATATCACAGATCCTAAATGGCATTTTTACATGTTTGGAGGAAGAGATAGGTTATCCACCCAGTCAATCAACACACACAGGGTTCGATCTTGCGTTCACATCAACATTTCGTCCTGAAGTCGACACTTCAGGTCTCAGAGAATGTGACGTCATTGCACGATGGGTTATTACATGCTATACACAAGCACAAGGGGCACGTTCCTCTGTTCAGACGTTGCTGACACATGGCAGATCCTACAACGCCTGGATAGGTATTTTACGTAGTAGCTAACCACATCATATGTTATACCAATCTAGTGCCCGATTGTGCAGTCGATGATGTGGCACATAACCATTGGTTGGTGCATGCATAGTGTGAACAGGGGAACGTGACCTCACCATTGCCTCCGCTCCTGTTGTTGAGTTGTTTGGTGTTGCTCATGGCTGGGCTGCAGTGTTGAGCCTGGTGGTGCAGTGTTGAGCCTGAGTTTGCTAGAGGAAGATACAGACCAACCAGAATTTATACAGTTGTGCTCACACATAGGACACACACACACACACACACACACACACACACACACACAGGATGTTGAGTCATCTGATGTTTTATGGCTACATGGGTCTTTGGACGAGTATGAATCCGTCGAGTTGAGAAATAGGTCAGGGAACATCATTATATAAGGTTGTCATCGGTAGTGGCTGTACAGTACATCATGACTGTGAACTCATATCAGACATGGTAATCCAAAAGGCTAACATAAATATATATATATATATTTTAAATGATTTAACCTTTATTTAACTAGTCAAGTCAGTTAAGAACAAATTCTAATTTACAATGACAGGATATCAGCTACATATCACTTGTTATAAACTGGGTGGGTCGAGCCCTGAATGCTGATTGACCGTATACCACGGGTATGACAAAACATTTATTTTTACTGCTCTAATTACGTTGGTAATAGCAATAAGGAATGATATATATATATATATATATATGGAATGATATATGGTCAACATACCATTTTTTTAACTAGGCAAGTCAGTTCATTCTTATTTTCAATGACGGCCTAGGAACAGTGGGTTAATTGCCTGTTCAGGGGCAGAACAACAGATTTGTACCTTGACAGCTCGGGGATTTGAACTTGCAACCTTCCGGTTACTAGTCCAACGCTCTAACCACTAGGCTACCCTGCCACCCCTTGGCTAAGGGCTGTGTCCAGGCACTCCGTGTTGTGTCATGCGTAAGAACAGCCCTTAGCAGTGGTATATGGTCATATACCACACCTCCTCGGGCCTTATTGCTTGAATATACCACATCTCCTCTGGCCTTATTGCTTAAGTTAACAATTCAATTATAGGCCTCCCGGGTGGCTCTGTCGTAACCGGCCGTGACCGGGAGGTCCGCGACCGGGAGGTCTGTGGGACGACGCACAATTGGCCTAGCGTCGTCCGGGTTAGGGAGGGCTTGGTCTGTATGGATGTCCTTGTCTCACGTGCACCAGCGACTCCTGTGGCGGGCCGGGTGCAGTGCGTGCTAACCAAGGTTGCCAGGTGCACGGTGTAGCCTCCGACACATTGGTGCGGCTGGCTTCCGGGTTGGATGCGCGCTGTGTTAAGAAGCAGTACGGCTGGCTGGGTTGTGTATCGGAGGATGCATGACTTTCAACCTTCGTCTCTCCCGAGCCCATACGGGAGTTGTAGCGATGAGACAAGATAGTAGCTACTACAACAATTGGATACCACGAAATTGGGGAGAAAAAGGGGTAAACAATTAAAATAAAAAATTAAAAAATAATCAATAATGATAGTTCAAAAAGCATGTGAAACATTAGCACCCCCCTAGACAGGAATGCTCTGCTGGGGTTACACATTTAGGCTATGTTTACACAGCATTTTTCTTAAATCCGATTTATGTCTGACTGTCCACACTCAGTTTGAAATGAGACCCATGTCAGAGTTGCGTATTCACACTGATGTTGTCTCTGAAATAACACACAGACACAATGATCATTTACTGTCAGTGTTCCTTTAAATATTTGCTGGGTAGGCACTTGTTTTTTTAAGTTGAGTTTTTTCTGTTTTATTCCTAACCATTGCCCTAACCTTAACCATAATGAATGAATGTCCTCAAGGTCCTGGCGTCCTAGAAGTAATCATTTTGAAGACTTAATAAATAAAGAGTGAAAAGGGTGCTTCGGTTGCAGCAGATTGTGACAGTTTGAAAGATATTGGCGGCGGCTTCTTAAAACAAAGTATTAGAGGGCTTTGCTTAGAATTCGATAAGCAGTCGTAATGGGTTTGCTTAGAAGGCGACGTGCGGTTGTAATTCTGGAGTTTGCATAACATTTCAGGGGTGGTTGTCATGGAAACGGAAGGTTGTGTGTGCGTGTGTGCGCGCGCGTGTGTGTGTGTGTGTGTGTGTGTGTGAGTTTGCTAGCAATGGAAAAAAGTTGACTCCAGCAATGGAAACAAACTGATCTGATGTCCAGACTCGCATGCAGAGCACCGTAATTGTATTGGATTTTAGAACCAAATACTAATGTTACAAATTAAAACTCCAAAGATCAGATTCAATGTAGTTGTTTTGTTGTTTATACGTTTGGGAAAAAAGAAGGGATCTGTATCTGATTTGCCAAATAATCTGAATTGAGCTGGCTGTGTAAATGGGCACTTTGACCTACTAAAGGTAGTAGAGCTACTTATACAAGAGATTGTAGAACCAAGAGAAAGTAACAAAGGTCTTTACATAAGAGTTCTCATTACATAACTGTCTTCAGGTATCGTGAGGTGATCCCCTGACGGTGATATTGGTGGTGGAGACATACTCCTCCATCTGTGTTGTCTTATTTAACACATATAGGTGTGAGATTATCAACAGGTACAGAGGCCTTAATCTATCGATAATGAGGACAGTAGTAGCGAGTGATTATTAGGTACCAAACAGAAGACAACGGTATACAGTATGCAACACAGTATACAACCATATCATCACAAAGACACTGCCTCTCACAGGCAATATGTGTATAGTCCTTCAAATACGATCAAAGACAAAACACAATGACCTCATAACATTGATCTCCTCTGGAAAAGATTCTTAGGTGCATTGAGGTACATAAACTGCTGTGTTATCTTTGATGGTTTTTCGTATACATACAGTATGTATCACTATGATTACACATGAATAAATGAAGATGCTCATCAGTTCATGATAATAAATATTGTAAAATCCCAATAATGCACACAATGTCTGTCTTGTGTATTATTTCAACATGTCAAAACAGAGGAAATTCTCCTTTACACATAAAGTTGCTTGTTTACTGGTGCAGCCAAACAGGGGAACACAGCAACAAAAGATGATAAAGTGTGTGTGTGTGTGTGCTTACCACTCTGTGTTACGGTGAAGGTTTGGAAAACACCACGCCAGTTGTCCTGTCTGTCTTGTCTGTCTGTCTGTCTGTCTGTCTGTCTGTCTGTCTGTCTGTCTGTCTGTCTGTCTGTCTGTCTGTCTGTCTGTCTGTCCTGTCCTGTCCTGTCCTGTCCTGTCCTGTCCTGTCCTGACTGTCGTCTGTCCTGACTGTCGTCTGTCCTGACTGACTGGGATTTAAACAGTCTGAGAAGGAAGGGAGTCACTGACGACCTTTGAAGCGTGGGACTGTGCTGAGGCCAGCCTCTGACACTGTTGCTGACACCCGCTTTGACATGCCCCGGCTCTCAAAACACACACAGATCATTTGTTTGCCTTATTTGTAACTTTACTGCATAGACATTCCAATTCAATACAAGCTTTTTAACTGCATGTCTCTGATAAGAGTGCCATGGTCATTTTAATTTAATGGGGATAGTTCGATGAACTCATGGATACCAATTTTTATGTCTCTGCATGCAGTTTGAAGGTCATTTCTGAAGGTCGTTTCTGGAGCGATTGCTAACTAGCGTTAGTACAATGCCTGGAAGTCTATAGGATCAACGAGCACGCAGAAACTTCCTTCAACTTTCTTCAAACTGCACGCAGAGATCCATGTGTATCCATGTGTTTATCTGACTCAAAATCTCAAACTGTCCCTTTAAGTTTAGCCTCCATAAACAACCACACACAGGTTTACACAGTAGAGCTGCTGGTGAACTGTGATTGAACCTTTCACCCACTTTTATGGCAGCTTTAAGTCATAGAAATTAGCAGGACTTGGATCATTGACGGTGAACAGTCAGTTAATCTACCACGGGCTGCACACCTTATCCGGAGAAATAGGATAGTCATTATTGGGTAACGAAGAACAATATCTGTGAAAGAATTATACCACATACACCAGCCACTGGGTGTACCTTATATGATACCGCAGTTATAGTCCATTTTATAATGATTACAGACCTATTTCCATGACAAACAATGCAAGATAGTTTAAACCGTAATTCTTCAAACATGTACAATATACTGTTCAACAACAGGACATAGAGGACTGTAAATTGTGACATTATGTATACATTCTGAGTAAATGATTGTGAAACGATTGTCCTTAGAAAACCTGAACAAATGTTGTCACCTATTCCAGATATAATGCTACAGCTTCAGCTTAGCGAGCAAATATGACTTGGGTTCAATAACACCAGGTTGCTTATGGATTCCCTTTTTGATGACAATTGTGACATACATTGTGTTATAAGTATATGAACAATCACTGATTTGTTGGTGTGGATAGTAGATGCTTTGCCAGTACATCACTTCTGTGTCTATGGATAAAGTGCCTCATCTACTGGTTAACAAATATATTGCATTTCTTCTTCCATCAGACAAGTTCAACTGATAAAGTTCAGTTTGCCACAAATGTTAACGAGAGATTACATCACCTAGTGTTGGTTCTTTAGATCAGCATGCAGAACAGCACGTAGGCTGTGTGCACACACACACACAACCTTTGCCCTGTATATAAAACATGAATAAGATGTGCCCCTCTCTCTGTCCTCCACCAGAATATCTTATTTTTTAATATTATTTAACCTTGCTAATCCTTTACACATGAACGCTCACTCATTCGGGAACAATTGCAATCAATCAATATATATATTTACGCTCAGTGTGTCGTCTTGATCGCTGGGTGAAAAGTTTGTTTCTTTTGTAGAATTGTCCCGCATACTGTATACCCGCTCTCTCTCGGTTGTGGTTATAGTGGATGGTTCAGAGTGACATTCATTCGTTTCGATATTGTATGGATGTTTCGGCGGTTGTCGTTCTTCGCGTTCAATAATCCTGAATTCCTAGCTGCAGACTAGTTATTAATATCAAAGACTTCTTCTCATTCTGTCGGTATAGATAGTCTAATAGTTTAACCACGTGGTATGGTTAAAAGATTCAGCAATGGTCTACAACCTTTGTCCCCCTCCTAATGGAGAAAAACATGGTCTGGTGATAATTTCTCAAAGTTGTGTTTTATTTCGGAATGGCAGAAAAGGGCGGTTCCAGGATGTCTGACCCTAACTGGGCTCAGGGGCGGTCCAGGATGTCTGACCCTAACTGGGCTCAGGGGCGGTCCAGGATGTCTGACCCTAACTGGGCTCAGGGGCGGTCCCAGGATGTCTGACCCTAACTGGGCTCAGGGGCGGTCCAGGATGTCTGACCCTAACTGGGCTCAGGGGCGGTCCCAGGATGTCTGACCCTAACTGGGCTCAGGGGCGGTCCAGGATGTCTGACCCTAACTGGGCTCAGGGGCGGTCCCAGGATGTCTGACCCTAACTGGGCTCAGGGGCGGTCCAAGATGTCTGACCCTAACTCGGCTCAGGGGCGGTCCAGGATGTCTGACCCTAACTGGGCTCAGGGGCGGTCCAGGATGTCTGACCCTAACTGGGCTCAGGGGCGGTCCAGGATGTCTGACCCTAACTGGGCTCAGGGGCGGTCCCAGGATGTCTGACCCTAACTGGGCTCAGGGGCGGTCCAGGATGTCTGACCCTAACTGGGCTCAGGGGCGGTCCAGGATGTCTGACCCTAACTGGGCTCAGGGGCGGTCCAGGATGTCTGACCCTAACTGGGCTCAGGGGCGGTCCAGGATGTCCGACCCTAACTGGGCTCAGGGACGGTCCAGGATGTCTGACCCTAACTGGGCTCAGGGACGGTCCCAGGATGTCTGACCCTAACTGGGCTCAGGAGCGGTCCCAGGATGTCTGACCCTAACTGGGCTCAGGGGCGGTCCAGGATGTCTGACCCTAACTGGGCTCAGGGGCGGTCCAGGATGTCTGACCCTAACTGGGCTCAGGGGCGGTCCAGGATGTCTGACCCTAACTGGGCTCAGGGGCGGTCCAGGATGTCTGACCCTAACTGGGCTCAGGGACGGTCCAGGATGTCTGACCCTAACTGGGCTCAGGGGCGGTCCAGGATGTCTGACCCTAACTGGGCTCAGGGACGGTCCAGGATGTCTGACCCTAACTGGGCTCAGGGACGGTCCCAGGATGTCTGACCCTAACTGGGCTCAGGGGCGGTCCCAGGATGTCTGACCCTAACTGGGCTCAGGGACGGTCCCAGGATGTCTGACCCTAACTGGGCTCAGGGGCGGTCCCAGGATGTCTGACCCTAACTGGGCTCAGGGACGGTCCAGGATGTCTGACCCTAACTGGGCTCAGGGACGGTCCAGGATGTCTGACCCTAACTGGGCTCAGGGGCAGTCCCAGGATGTCTGACCCTAACTGGGCTCAGGGGCGGTCCCAGGATGTCTGACCCTAACTGGGCTCAGGGGCGGTCCAGGATGTCTGACCCTAACTGGGCTCAGGGGCGGTCCAGGATGTCTGACCCTAACTGGGCTCAGGGGCGGTCCAGGATGTCTGACCCTAACTGGGCTCAGGGGCAGTCCCAGGATGTCTGACCCTAACTGGGCTCAGGGGCGGTCCCAGGATGTCTGACCCTAACTGGGCTCAGGGGCGGTCCAGGATGTCTGACCCTAACTGGGCTCAGGGGCGGTCCAGGATGTCTGACCCTAACTGGGCTCAGGGGCGGTCCAGGATGTCTGACCCTAACTGGGCTCAGGGGCGGTCCAGGATGTCTGACCCTAACTGGGCTCAGGGGCGGTCCAGGATGTCTGACCCTAACTGGGCTCAGGGGCGGTCCAGGATGTCTGACCCTAACTGGGCTCAGGGGCAGTCCCAGGATGTCTGACCCTAACTGGGCTCAGGGGCGGTCCCAGGATGTCTGACCCTAACTGGGCTCAGGGGCGGTCCAGGATGTCTGACCCTAACTGGGCTCAGGGGCGGTCCCAGGATGTCTGACCCTAACTGGGCTCAGGGGCGGTCTAGGATGTCTGACCCTAACTGGGCTCAGGGGCGGTCCAGGATGTCTGACCCTAACTGGGCTCAGGGGCGGTCCAGGATGTCTGACCCTAACTGGGCTCTGGGGCGGTCCAGGATGTCTGACCCTAACTGGGCTCAGGGGCGGTCCAGGATGTCTGACCCTAACTGGGCTCAGGGGCGGTCCCAGGATGTCTGACCCTAACTGGGCTCAGGGGCGGTCCCAGGATGTCTGACCCTAACTGGGCTCAGGGGCGGTCCCAGGATGTCTGACCCTAACTGGGCTCAGGGGCGGTCCCAGGATGTCTGACCCTAACTGGGCTCAGGGGCGGTCCCAGGATGTCTGACCCTAACTGGGCTCAGGGGCGGTCCCAGGATGTCTGACCCTAACTGGGCTCAGGGGCGGTCCCAGGATGTCTGACCCTAACTGGGCTCAGGGGCGGTCCCAGGATGTCTGACCCTAACTGGGCTCAGGGGCGGTCCTCTGATTTAGTTCAAATCCAATGACCTTTTTGAGTTTTCCTTCATTAAACATTCCAAAAGTATATTACACAATTTTACAAACAGTATCATACTCACTCATTCATCTTATACAACAATTAGATGTAAACCTCCATAACTGAGGCTATTATATAAACAGCGTTATGGTAATGTGGCCACACCGTCTCCCATGAGCTTCCCCAAGTTGTGACAAACGGACCAGTTCGTAGCTGGATTCTTCGCAGATCTTTTATACTTTCTCCGGAACATGACATTTTTCGTACCTCAAGTTCTGTGAGGTGGAAAGAATTGTTTTGTTCTCTATGAAAATATACTCTCTCTATACTGTGTGTACATGAGGAGATCCTCAGGAATTTACGACGTCTCTCTGACCACAGCAACCTAGTTGAAGGAAGCAAGGGGGAGGCAGGGAGAGGGGGATGGGGCTTGCTATACCCAAAGAGGCCAACGTCATGACAGCAGGTATTGACAATATAGGTCTGATGTGTTTATGAGTAGCCATATGTGCTTGCAGTACATATATATCTGGTCTGACTATCCTTTCCTTCCACCTCTCTCTCTCTCTCTCTCTCTCTCTCTCTCTCTCTCTCTCTCTCTCTCTCCTCTGTTACATCACCATCTGGGGCAGGCTCACCAGAAAGCCACTGTGTGTGCTCGTGCTTGTGTGTGTAGGGTAGAGACAGGGAGAGAGAGACAGGGAAAGAGAGACAGGGAGAGAGAGACAGGGAGAGAGACGGAGAGAGAGAGACAGGGAGAGAGAGACAGGGAGAGAGAGACAGGGAGAAAGACAGGGAGAGAGACATGGAAAGAGAGACAGGGAGAGAGAGACAGAGAGAGAGAGAGACAGGGAGAGAGAGACAGGGAGAAAGACAGGGAGAGAGACAGGGAAAGAGAGACACGGAGAGAGAGACAGGGAGAGAGACGGAGAGAGAGAGACAGGGAGAGAGAGACAGGGAGAGAGACAGGGAAAGAGAGACAGGGAGAGAGAGACAGGGAGAGAGACGGAGAGACAGGGAGAGAGACGGAGAGAGAGAGACAGAGAGAGAGGCAGGGAGAGAGACATGGAAAGAGAGACAGGGAGAGAGAGACAGGGAGAGAGACGGAGAGAGAGAGACAGGGAGAGAGACGGAGAGAGAGAGACAGGGAGAGAGACGGAGAGAGAGAGACAGGGAGAGAGACGGAAAGAGAGAGACAGGGAGAGAGTGACAGGGAGAGAGACAGGGAGAGAGACGGAGAGAGAGAGACAGGGAGAGAGACGGAGAGAGAGAGACAAGGAGAGAGAGACAGGGAGAGAGACAGGGAGAGAGACAGGGAGAGAGACAGGGAGAAAGACAGGGAGAGAGACAGGGAAAGAGAGACACGGAGAGAGAGACAGGGAGAGAGACGGAGAGAGAGAGACAGGGAGAGAGACAGGGAGAGAGACAGGGAAAGAGAGACAGGGAGAGAGAGACAGGGAGAGAGACGGAGAGACAGGGAGAGAGACGGAGAGAGAGAGACAGAGAGAGAGGCAGGGAGAGAGACAGTGAAAGAGAGACAGGGAGAGAGAGACAGGGAGAGAGACGGAGAGAGAGAGACAGGGAGAGAGACGGAGAGAGAGAGACAGGGAGAGAGAGACAGGGAGAGAGACGGAGAGAGAGAGACAGGGAGAGAGACGGAAAGAGAGAGACAGGGAGAGAGTGACAGGGAGAGAGACAGGGAGAGAGACGGAGAGAGAGAGACAGGGAGAGAGACGGAGAGAGAGAGACAAGGAGAGAGAGACAGGGAGAGAGACAGGGAGAGGGAGACTGAGAGAGAGACAGGGAGAGAGACAGGGAGAGAGACAGGGAGAGGGAGACTGAGAGAGAGACAGGGAGAGAGACAGGGAGAGAGACGGAGAGAGAGAGACAGGGAGAGAGAGACAGGGAGAGAGACAGGGAGAGGGAGACTGAGAGAGAGACAGGGAGAGAGAGACAGGGAGAGAGATGGAGAGAGAGAGACAGGGAGAGAGACGGAGAGAGAGAGACAGGGAGAGAGAGACAGGGAGAGAGACAGGGAGAGGGAGACTGAGAGAGAGACAGGGAGAGGGAGACTGAGAGAGAGACAGGGAGAGAGAGACTGAGAGAGAGACAGGGAGAGGGAGACTGAGAGAGAGACAGGGAGAGAGAGAGTATCTAGTGTGTATGTGAACTGTGTTTGTGCGTAACTGTACGTGTTGTTGTTTTTTGTTTGTGTTTGTGTGTGTGTGCATGTGAGTGTTTATGTGTGTGTCTGAGCGTGCATGTGTGTGTTTATTTGTGTGTGTTTGTGTTGTGTGCTTCTGACAGACAGCAAATTTTGTGTTAGGGCTAGGGTCCTTTTTTTCAGAATTTCCTCCTGACTGACGTGCCCAAAGTAAACTGCCTGTTACTCAGGCCCAGAAGCAGGGATATGCATATAATTGGTACCATTGGATAGAAAAATCTTTGAAGTTTGGGTTTTGGTACAATGAGTCACAGTTGGAAATCAGTCTGTGGGTGCGCGACGAAGATTGAACATACTTCTTTCCGTATGAAATATTATAGTTTAATTACATTTTAGGGTACCTGAGGATTGAATAGAAATGTAGTTTGACTTATTTTAACAAAGTTCGGATTCCTTTGTTTGCATGTTGAACGAGTGGATTACTGAAATCGATGGCGCCAACTAAACTGACTTTTTGGGATATAAAGAAGGATTTTATCTAACAAAACGACCATGCGTGTTTTAGCCGGGACCCTTGGGATTGCAAAGAGAGGAAGATTTTCAAAAAGTAAGTGATTATTTAATTGCAATTTGTGATTTTATGAAGCCTGTGCTGGTTTGAAAAATATGTTGATGTGGGGCGCCATCCTCAAACAATCGCATGGCATGCTTCGCTGTAAAGCTTATTGTAAATAGGACAAAATCAGTTAGATTAACAAGAACTTAACCTCTCTGCGCACAGAACCCGCTTGCGGGCTGAAATTCCACAACATACGGTGATTGCTACATAAATAGTCATATTAAACATTCATGAAAATACAACTGTCTCACGTGTATCGAAAGCCTAGAATCTTGCTAATCCAACTGCGTTGTCAGATTTAAAAAAGGATTTACTGCGAAATAATACGATGTGATTATCTGAGCATAGAGCCCCATCATTTTTTAAAATCCAGCACAGGCGTAACATAATCACAAACTGCATTAAAATTAATTGTTTACCTTTGACGATCTTCGGCTGTTTGCAATTCCAATGCTCATTGTTACACAATGAATGATCTTTTGTTTGATAAAATCCATTTTTATAGCCTAACACGAAACATTTTGTGAACCGCTTGTGTCGTGAATTCCGTCTCATTCCATTTTCGACGACACATTCCAGGTAAATAACCCACACAGAACGTGACTTTTCCAGTCATGTTTGGTTTCACTGCAATCAACTGGTTTGTTTGTAACACAATCAAACGTGATGGGCCATTTTGCGGGAAGTATTGACAGAAAGAAACCGATTTGAAGACAACAAGTCATGACATCATTGTGCACCAATGATTTGCCCGCTGTTTCGTTGATTGACTGTCTTTTAACCCAATGACCACTGATCGTCTTGAAATCTAGCTGGGTAGATAGCCAATGAGCTGAGCTAAACGGCAATACGCCATGTTTATGTGTTGCAAGACCAACCCATGCAGTAAGCTTCAGCGTAAAGTGAGTCATTCGCTATTGAAGTTTCATACCGGAAGGAGCTACACATGCACTGCATTGTTTGGTGAACGCGCAGGTTCAGCTGTTTATATATCAATCATTATGGCGACTAAGTAAGGGAAAGCTAAATCTAAGTCTAGATATACAGATGTACACACAATTTTAGAATAAATTGATTGGGAATGTTAGACAGAGATTGTTGTAGGATGCTTCATTTAGCGATTGTGGAGGAATATTTTTTGAACGGGAGAGGACATCGTTTTGGATTGGTAAGTTCTTATCATGCTAATGCCCTTGTTTGAAATTAATAATATAAAATATTATTTTAAATTTAGAAGCAATATAGAAACATGTAATGTCA
Source organism: Oncorhynchus keta (assembly GCF_023373465.1). Classification (NCBI taxonomy): domain Eukaryota; kingdom Metazoa; phylum Chordata; class Actinopteri; order Salmoniformes; family Salmonidae; genus Oncorhynchus; species Oncorhynchus keta. Next base: position 22,261,266 of record NC_068434.1, on the reverse strand, counting down.
TGAAATGTGAGATGCGTGAGTCTGCCGCCCCACCCCAACCCACATGAAATAGCCTATTTGAGGCTGTTGAGGAGAGGGCAGGACCACATCAATGGCCAAAGTGAAATGGAGACAGTAGATACAGCTGGTCTGTTGTACTATAATAAAGACAGTAGATCTAGCTGAAATGTCATAATATAAAAGAGACAGTAGATCTAGCAGGTAATAATAATATAATAATATATTCAACCTAATATATTCAACCTTCAACCTTCAACTCTCTATATATATCTGTTTATTATACCTGTTGATACAAGGCTCATAGGAGAAATTAATCCAACTGAAAATTTTCTTTCACAGTGACACTTACTCCGAATGAGAGTCTTATCCGGTGTCCTGTGTGAATTTAAGTATGCTCTCTCTAATTCTCTCTTTCTCTCAGAGGATCTGAGCCCGAGGACCATGTGTCAGGACTACCTGGCATGATGACTCCTTGCTGTCCCCAGTCCACCTGGCCTTGCCGCTGTTCCAGTTTCAACTGTTCTGCCTGCGGCTATGGAACCCTAAACTAAACCAACCCTAATCTAAACCAGATCTATTGTGTTATATTCTCCTACATTCAATTCACATGTACACAAACTTCAGAGTGTTTTCTTTCAAATGGTACCAGGAATATGCATATCCTTGGTTCTGTGCCTGAGCTACAGGCTGTTAGATGTGGGTATGTCTTCAGGTGGAAATTGCACAACGTAGGGGGGGGGCTGTAAGAGGTTAAGCTTTTAACTGATATAAGATACTAGTATGTTCATAAATGTTGAATATTACGATTATTTATTGGAATTGCGCGCCCTCCAATTTCACTGGATGCTGTCGACTGGTGTTGCTGACAGGACGCCTAGCCCTTAAGTATTAAAGCCCTTCTCTCTCCTATATGGGGACTCTGGTGGCCTTTGAACCGCAAGAACCCAGAGGGACTGTGGGAGGTCCACGGTACTGCCCGTTTGTGTCTGGTCTGCAACTACGAGAGTAAGCCTACCGTATTCACTTTAATCTCCAACTTCAATGACTGGATCGACCAGGTAAAAGAGAGATAAACCATGATCTCACACACAGGTCATTACAGTATTACAGTTTTTCTCAATTGCTAAAACACAATTTCTGAAACCTTGCTCCATTTCCTGAAAACATTCAACACAAAACCTCATCTTCAAGCACTATTTACATAACCTCTGACTCCTCTTGCAAAATGAAACATTCGCCTCAAAACAGTTTTACCTGTGTTCAAAATCAAGCACTGCTATCAAATTATAAACAAAGTGAACAAAATGATATACACTCTCAAGCAGTCAGTAAACAATACCCCGAAAAAGAGAAAACACATTGTTCAAAACATACAATTCTCAGGGAGAAGTACATTTTTATATTTTTTCTCAATTGCTAAAACACTAAAACCCATTAAAACCACTCAAAATGGATTTAACCTGTTTCAAATGATGCGACACAACCAATATAAGCCAGTTCAGAGAGCAAACAGGTTGTTGAAGGTGGGAAGGAGAAAGTCTGAGAATGGAAACATAATTTGAAACAGGTTAAATCAATTTTGAGTGGTTGTGTTCAATCAATGACATGTGTTCTCTATTTGTATTTGATTGTTGCCACTTGTGTTTACCAGTATGGATGACATGTGCATGAGAGTGCAGAATGTGTTTAGAGAATGAGAATGTGTTTAGAGTTTTGCTGAAAAGTCTAAGTGAGATCTGCAAATTGTGTTTTACCATGTGAATTGGTTTAAGGTATTGACAACAGCCTGCATAATTAACTAAATGAGTCCAGGCAACTGAGAACTTTGTTCAGCCAATGGGTTTTAGTGTTTTAGCAATTGAGAAAAACTCGAATTAACCCTTAGTCTCTAGGTTTAGAATGTACGCCTCTAGGTGGTGCTAAGGATTCGTTTTAAGATAGAATTAGGCCTTACTGATCAGCATGACCTTGGCGTCCTGGAAAATAAAAGGTTTATTTTCAAATGGATGATTTAATGGAAATGTATAAGGTGTTTGAATGACTTTTATTAGTTATTCTATAGTCATGAAACTTTCACAGAACACGGAGGTGAAGGACTACTTTCAAGTTTTTAAAAAATGTAATCACCAAAGTGAGGTACAAGGTTTTGCTGGATGGAGGGAAAATAGTTGCTGGAAATTTCTCCAAGGACTTGTCCTGTTCTATCTATTTTTTTCAGGCTATGATGATCAACTAAAGCGGGACAGAATGGTGAATTGACTCCAATAAAAAAGGATTTAGAAAAATGGCTCTGTGATGTCTTTGTGCTTATTCTGTTATTTCAGGAATCATTTAATCTACTCCAGTTCACAAACCGTTCTAACAGTCACCACAAGATGTCCTCAGTCACTCATGAGAAAAATAAAGGATTTCTATAAGATGTTTGCTTTGTGGGAGATATATATTCCTATACATTTATCTTCACACACACTTAAAAGCCCAGTGCAGTTAAAATGTGATTTTCCTGTGTTTTAAATATATTTCCACACTATAAGGTTGGTATAATACTGTGGAATGGTGAAAATTATGATAATGCCCTTTTAGTGTCAGCTGTTTGAAAAGACCACCTCAACTTTCAGCCTGTTTTGGTGGCATGGAGTATTGGCCTGCCTGGTGACATCACCAGGTAATAATTTAGTCAATAGACTAATAAGAAAGAGAGTCCCACACCTCTCTGACAATAACAGCTAGTTTTCAGTTTTCCACCCCCCACTCAGACACTCCCAGACAGTCCTAGCAAAATTATTTATTTAAAAATTACTCTTTGCTAAGAAGCAATTTTTTCCTAATAAGTTACCATTTTAATTGAAAGCAATCACACTAAGGTACTTAATTGTTACCCAGAAATTATTTGCTATCGAAATAAAAAATGGCTTTGTGGAACTTTAATAATTTCACAATTCAAAATAAGTTGTTTTGTTCATGCTGTTTACTTAATATTTGCTAATAGGAAAGTTTTGAGACATTCCTCTGGACGATTTGTGAAGATTATTTTCTTCTCCTGCAATTTGGGCCTGTTTTAAGAACAGTAAAATGTAACCCTGTGTGTTCACCCCACTACAGAAAGATAGACATCTAGTTCTACACTTTTTTCTGTCAGGCATATTCTGGGAATAAAGAGGTTTCATTAAAACCCTAATATGCGTCTGGGTGAGCCAGGCTGAGGTATGCTCTCCCAACAGTCTTCTTTCATCTTCAGCTTTTGATGTGATTACACTACACAGAATTGGCAGACAGGCTGTGGATGAGAAAGCCACAGAACAAAGGCAAGTGGGAAATTAAGTTTAAATTTGAATTTAGTCTCTCTCTCTACCTCTCTTACTCACATACTGTATACACTCGCTTGCTCGTACACACACACACACACACACACACACACACACACACACACACACACACACACACACACACACACACACACACACACACACACACACACACACACACACACACCGACTTGCTGTGGAAATTTGTATTTGAGGGAAGACATTGATAGGCAGACAGTATGTCATGTCCGATTAGAGCAGGTCACTGTCACACCGACTGTGTTTGTGTGTGTATGTATGTGTGTGCATGTGCGTGTGTGCATGTGTGTGCATGTGGTGTGTGTGTGAGTGCATACATGGAGTTTATCAGTGTCTTAGTGTATGTTTTCTGTGTCTATGAGTGCACATAATAGTTGTAAACATATTTTGAACCTACACATCAAGGGGTCAATTAAAGTCATTCAGTACAAGAAGTATTACTTGCTGTTTGGTGTTTTCAATAAACAATAGCCCAAGCTAAACTGTTTGTGTGTAAACAAACCTCTTTTGTGCTAAGCCCAAGCGGAATTTTAACTTTCTATTCTTCAAGAATATATAGGCCTAGACTACATCAAATATTCTATACACTGGTTGAATCAACCTTGTTTCCACATCATTTCAATGAATTTGCTTTGAACCAAGGTGGAATGAATGTTGAATTGACCTCCGTGCCCAGTGTGTTATGACCATTGGACAGATCCCAGATCACACCTTTAAAATAGTTGATTGAATCTGTTGTTGCTCCGGGGTTTATCCTGCTTTTCCGGGGGAGATTTTGTCTGGTGCGGGGTCTGGTCTGAAAAGTGCTTTGTCTTCACCCCCCCCACGCTCTGAAAGGAGCACAGGGGGACAGCTTGCCGCCTTGCATACTAAATGTGCAATGCCCGCCTTACCAATTTGTGCAATGACATAGCTGTTTTTCATTGTCAGGAAGTTCACTATGCAAAGTGTATATTACAGTAGCACCACAGTGTGTGAGATAGAAAGCCATTGATGGGATGTTCTTGGAGTTAGCCTATAGGCTACTTAAAATAGCTGAATCTCCTCTGTGCCTGAGCAGCGAGAGGGAGGAGAGGGAGAGAGGGAGTGTGCGACATCACAGTGATCCACATTGACAGTGACATCACTACTCAACTAACGGGTGGGACTTCGCAGGCTTTCTCATTCCAGCAGTGTGCTGTGGATATTGAATCACTACCTAACTGTCAGGAAAATGTGCCTGGTACTTGGTGGCAACTGCCTTGTCAAACAATAATAATGCACTTTTGTGCCTTAACTTTATCCCTGAGAATGAAACCGGATCCGTTGCAGAGTCTGATCGACGTTGGATCTGTGCATCTGTTGATTCCGGATGGTGCGATCTGCTGAATGAAGCGGGAACAGGTGAGTGAGTGAGCGAGGGTTTGCGGGCGCATTTTTTAAGTACCTATTGGTCTAAGTTATTGATGATGACTATCATTAGAATAGAACAAGTTGAACAACAGTAGCACAAAATGTTTTTCTCAGATTTTCCCACACTGTGACTGAAACTGTAATTTATAGAGTGGTTTTAGGTATTATCAACAGTAAAATACTCTGAGATGTTTTATTGCAGCATACTGTAAATGATGGTACATTGTGGGAAATTTGCTGTATTTCCAATGGTGCTGTAATTCCACCCCACAGAATACAGTACCAAACCAAATCTATGGATCGCTAAAAATCTTTAGACCACTAGTGGGTCCGTGGTATTGTTGTTTCTGGCTCATTAACCCTTTACACTCATGGGAATTTGGCCTATATGGATAAATTGAATTAATATGATTTTATTAGGATCCCCGTTAGCCGAAGCCAATGGTGGCAGCTAGTCTTACTGGGGTCCGATACATAACGAAAAAGACATTACTGACAAAATACTTTACAAATTACATACATTTACAAACATTAACATGTCGTGTGCATGTGTGTGTATCTATCAGTTACACATACATGTCAATACATGCACACATAAAGTAGGTCACATGGGGGAGAGGAGTTGTGCCATGAGGTATTGCTGTATTTGTTTTAAAAAACAGATTTGTTGCCCTCTTGCACTATATGAGATGGAAGGGTGTTCCATGCAATCATGACTCTGTATAATACTGTACGTTTCCTTGAATTTGTTCTGGACCTGGGGACTGTGAAAAGACCCCTGGCGGCATGTCTGCTGGGGTAAGTGTGTGTGTCAGTGCTGTGTGTAAGTTGACTATGCAAGCAAATTGGAATTTCCAAAACATTGTTTCTTATGAAAACAAGAAGTCTATCCACAAATCTTAGCCAAGAGAGACTGGCATGCATAGTATTGATATTAGCCCTCTGACTATAATGAAGAGCAAAACCTGACGGTCTGTTCTAGGCCAGCTGCAGCTTAACGAGGTCCTGACCATATGAATGGATAATAATCAAGATAAAACTAGACCCTGCAGGACTTGCTTTGAGGCGTGTGGTGTCAAAAAGCCATAGCATCTCTTTATCACAGACAGACCTCTCCCCATCTGAATCTATATCTTTTGACCATGACAGTTTATAATCTAAGTTAACAACAATAAATGTAGTCTTCTCAACTTGCTCAACAGCCACACCATTCATTACCAGATTCAGCTGAGGTCTAGAACTTGGGGAATGATTTGTACCAAATACAAAGCTCTTAGTTTTAGAGATGTTCAGTTCCACTTTATTATTGGACATTAATTCTAAAACTGACTGCAACTCTTTGTTTAGGGTTGTAGTGATTTCACTAGCTGTGGTTGCTGATGCAGATCAGGTTGAATCATCAGAATACATAGACAAACAAGCTTTGTTTAATGCTTGTGGCAGGTCATTGGCAGAAATAGAGTAGAGTGCCAAAAGAGCTGCCCTACAATTCACCACATTTGACATGTTTAACATGAAAGAAGCTTCCATTAAAGAAAACCCTATGTGTTCTATCAGAAAGATACAGTGCCTTCAGAAAGTTTTCATACCCCTTGACTTTTTCCACATTTTGTCATGTTACAGCCTGAATCTAACACACAAATCTATACAAAGTATCCCATAATGACGAAGTGAAAACAAGTTTGTTTTAGTTTTTTTTAAATTCACATTCACTGTTTCTTAGTAAGCAACTCCACTGTAGATTAGACTTGTGTTTTAATGTCTTGCTGAAAGGTGAATTCATTTCACAGTCTACAGTCTCTGGTGGAAAGCAGACTGAGATAGGTTTTCCTTTAGAATTTTGCCTGTGATTAGTTCCATTCCGTTTCTTTTTTATCCTGAAAAACTCCCCAGTCCTTAACGATTACAAGCATACCCATAACATGATGCCGACACCACTATGCTTGAAAATATGGAGAGTGGTACTCCGTCATGTGTTGTATTGGATTTGCCCCAACCATAACACTTTGTATTCAGGACACAAAGTGAATTGCTTTGCCACATTTGCAGTATTTATTTAGTGCCTTGTTGCAAACAGAATGCATGTTTTGGAATATTCCTCTTTTCACTCTGTCGATAAGGTTAGTATTGTGGAGTAACTACAATGTTGTTGATCCATCTTCAGTTTTCACCTATTCTGTGTGTGTGTGTGTGTGTGTGTGTGTGTGTGTGTGTGTGTGTGTGTGTGTGTGTGTGTGTGTGTGTGTGTGTGTGTGTGTGTGTGTGAGAGTTACATGATACATGCATGCTCACAACCGTGCACACACAGACACACACACACACACACACACACACACACACACACACACACACACACACACACACACACACACACACACACACACACACACACACACACACACACACACACACACACACACACACACACACACACACACACACACACAGATAGACTCTTATTGTTCGGTTGTGTCCAGAGAACACAATCTAATCCCCTCATCCACATCCAGCCCCATCCCATTCTAACAAACTCTTGTTGTCCATAGCCATTGCATAACAGTCAGCAGTGGTTTCTCACTGTATTGACCCAATGGTATTGACCATGTCTGGGGGTGAGGAGACCGGCCTATATCCTGCACTTTGGACTCACTCGTGACTGTAATCAAATTGACATTCCCTCAGTCAGTCTGTCTGTCCCTAGTTACACCTGAGGCATATTCAGGATGGTAGCAAATAGATAGAAAAGCTTTATGTAGAACAGATATGAATGCCTGTCATGTAGAATAGGGAATCATGTTAGCTCTATTCATTGCATTTCTATCTGAAACATTTTGAAAATGTTACCTCGCTGAATATACACCTGGTCTTTCAACCAGCATGCAATTCCTCCACATCAACACCAGTGGCACCACTGACAGTCTTACAGGGATGGGCAACTAGTCCTCGGGGGCCGGAGTGGTGTTACACTTTTTCTCCATCCCTAGCAAACAGCTGATTAAACTAATGTTATTCTAAACTGAAGATCATTATTAGATGATTAGGTGTGATATCTGGAGCTGGGACAAAACTGTGACACCAATCAGGCCCTCGAGGACTGGAATTGCGCATCCCTGTAACAGGACGTGTGTCATCCTCAATAGATCCAATACGCACCAGTCCACCAAGTAGGATCCCAAAAAGAATGAATGACTGATGTGTGAAACATGATGTGATATGATCCTTAACTCTGCGCTACTACTTTGCATTCTCCAACACTACCACAGTTCAGATCGGAAGTGAACAGACTCAAGAATTAATGTATATTGATGCAAACCATTTGGCTTTTCATACTGTATGTTGCACATGAAACGACTCCTTTAAATGATAACCTCCAATGCCATTTTAACCTGCTGCTTTCTTCTTTTCCAGTCAGATGTTCATCTAATCTACTCTTTCTCCTGTACTCTCTGTGGTACCATGTGGTCTCATTTCCCCTCTCATCGGTAATAGTTTTACAGAACATTTTTTTTACAGAGAGATGTGTGGCCTCATTGGAATGCATTGTAGAGGGATGCATAGAGAGATGTGTGGCCTCATTGGAATGCATTGTAGAGGGATGCATAGAGAGATGTGTGGCCTCATTGGAATGCATTGTAGAGGGATGCATAGAGAGATGTGTGGCCTCATTGGAATGCATTGTAGAGGGATGCATAGAGAGATGTGTGGCCTCATTGGAATGCATTGTAGAGGGATGCATAGAGAGATGTGTGGCCTCATTGGAATGCATTGTAGAGGGATGCATAGAGAGATGTGTGGCCTCATTGGAATGCATTGTAGAGGGATGCATAGAGAAAATGTGTGGCCTCATTGGAATGCATTGTAGAGGGATGCATAGAGAGATGTGTGGCCTCATTGGAATGCATTGTAGAGAGATGCATAGAGAGATGTGTGGTCTCATTGGAATGCATTGTAGAGAGATGCATAGAGAGATGTGTGGCCTCATTGGAATGCATTGTAGAGAGATGCATAGAGAGAGGAATGAGTTGGTTCTCTATATTGAAGTGTGATTGAAATATCATTCACTGACACAAAAACCATCACACACTCACTCAGACACACACATACAGGCCCAGGTTGATATCAACACATCCACAAACCTGCATCTAAACACACACTCACAGGGTCCACTACACAAACAAATAAGAATGTGCAGTTAGATTACATATTTATAATATCTGTAGATTACATTTGGACATGTTTTAAGTGGTTTAAGTGGTCCTTCTGTAGCTCAGTTGGTAGAGCATGGCGCTTGTAACGCCAGGGTAGTGGGTTCGATCCCGGGACCACCCATACGTAGAATGTATGCACACATGACTGTAAGTCGCTTTGGATAAAAGCGTCTGCTAAATGGCATATATTAAGTATTGTGGACTCTTAAGAAGACTGCTTTCAGTGTTTGAATCAAGTTCAATGACATCTATTGCTCTTAAGACACCTCATGAAGTGAATCAGCTGTTAGTGATATGGTCATCCATCCCCAGTTAAAACCTGTAGTGTGCTGGTCTGGCCTGGAGAACAGGTCCCCTTAGGAAAGAGCATGATCACCTTGAGTACCTTGTCCCCTCTCCGGGAGGTCCGGACCCGGAGAAAGACTGCCCATTATCTCAGTGTGTACTATATGTTTGTGTGTAAGGCGGTTGTTCACATAGGTGCATCTACATGTTTAAAATGTGCGTGCATTAAATCTCACATTTTCCTCTTTGCTCAGGGGCCACTTGTTGGGGCTAACACAAGAGACAGCAGAGTATGAAGCCCACAGCGGACCGTGGACTAGGCTGTGCCAGTAAACCTCTGAATCGAGCTTGAGTGGAACGTGGAGGATTTGTATTCATTGAACTTGAAATTTAGTGTGAACCAGGACGCTGACCATGGAGACAGAGTTGAGCACTGGTCTATCTGCATGGACCATCATGGCCATTGTGTGTAACTCTATAGTGGGCATCCTCACCCTTATCCTCTTCGTCATCCTCTATAAGGCCTGCAAGGTACCCTCTTGCCAAGAGAGGTCAGCAGTGCTGACAGTAGCCCAGGAGCAGAAATGAGGGGCGAGCAGAAATGCTTACTGACTACAGCCTGATGATGGACGCACAGAGGAAAAACACTTCTTGGCCAAACAGACTGCCACTGACTGTTAACTAACACAATGAGTGAACACTAAAAAAACTATGTTTCGGGGTCCTTATCTGTCAAGTCATTCTCTCCATCGATCTCTCTATCACCCCCCTCCACACACCTCTTTCTTTCTGCCTCTCTTTGTCTCTCCCGACCACATTACGTAAACAAAAACACCAGCATAAATCCTCTTATCTCCTTGTCTCTGCTCTGGGACTGTCCATCTGTTAGTCTGTTTACACTCAGCAGTCTGGCCTCCCCCTGCTCATCTGCACTAAACCACAATCTGGGGAATGAGGAAAAGGGTAAATGAGAAAGGAAATGAGGAGAGAGAGAGGGAGTGATAGAGGGAAAGAGAACAGCCCTCATCTCATCAGAGACAACTTGATGCTGACTAACTGGAGAAATAATGATGCCAGGGATAGTGAAATAGACCACAAGAGAGACAGAGCAGAGAGGGAGATAGAGAGATAGATGCGGAACAAAGGACGGACGTGAAAGACAAGAGGGAAAAGGATGTTTTGATGAGGTGTTGTTTACTAAAAGAACGCTCAAGGCCTTCTGTGAGTTCGAAGTCTCCAGCACCCACAGATCAACTCTCAAGGGTTTATGAAAAACAACGACTGAGGGAAATGAAAGGAACACTTTCATATGTCTGTCTGCCACTGAATGGGCTCCTACAAAACACAAAAGTATTGTTATTTATAGACAAGCTTCCAAAGGAGTGACACTCAAAGAGATAATGAGACTCAATGTGACTATTTTAAAAAGTCTCCTGTAGCTAACGGTGGTGTGACGCAGAAAATCAAAATGACTTCCTGAAACAGATGGATCTACCATGTACTGTGCCATGTCATTCAGCATTCCATACATGTAATTATGACGGTGATGCTGTTCTGTAAGAATCATGGACATGGACATTTTCATTGTATTTTTTATTAACTCAATAAAATGTTTTACCTTTGTGTACCTTTGGGGATGTATATTACTGACCTACATAAATCATGTCACCACAATCAGCACAAAATAACAACCATAACATTGTGTTCACAGTGCATGATTATCCATCACAATATTGGGAGGAAAGTGCAACTATTACAATGTGGTAAAGACAGGAGCCAGCAGGTCTTGAATCACGTTTTCCATAGAGTGTGCGTCTCATTAGTGTGTGTCACTGCTGTCGGTGCTTTAAGTTGCTGAATTAGCCTGAATTATCTTTGGAAACCTATGAAAAAACAACTGTGCATGTTCTCACCGCTCATTAATATTTCAGGACCTCTGAGCTCTGCAGGTCATTCAGTGTCTCATGTTCATGTGCTCCAGCAACTCCTGATTTACAAATGAATCACTGTTACTGGAGGATACACAGTCAACTCATAGCAATTAGTTAATAAGCCTTGTAGCCTATACACACACATACACAGGTTAACATCTTCCACACAACTTTAAGGCTTCATGACAGCTAACCTGTTATGAGGTTTGACTCCTCGATTGATCTTTCCCTCTTTTGAGATACCCTAGCAAACCTCCTAATCTATATTACTAGAACACTGCTTGAGAGTGCAGTGGAGTTCCTCCCGTGCAGTGGACATCTCATCCATTGCCTCCTCGGTTCCATCACTCTTCCTTTATCTCTCTACACAACTGTCTTATCTTTGATCCCAACCTGTTCTTTTGACATTCCTGACTCCTTGACCGTTTGCTTGCCAGTTTGCAGTCGATAGAGTCTGATTGGTGTCTCTAACTCCTCTGCACTCCATAGCGTTGAGCCCTTACTTCTGCGTGTGAACGGAACAGTCCACACAGTTCTTCAGACAGAATGTCAGAGGCCTTTGGTGACGTGCTGTTCTGCTGTATGGCGGTATTTCACTCACCCGAGACTGGGTTGAATTCTCTCTCTCTTTCTCTCTCTCTTTCTCTCTCTCTTTCTCTCTCTCTTTCTCTCTCTCTTTTTCTCTCTCTCTTTCTCTCTCTCTTTCTCTCTTTCTTCTCTCAGAGGACCTGAGCCCTAGGACCACGCAACAAGACTACCTGGCCTGAGTCCACCTGTCCACAGTCCACCTGGTCATGCTGCTGCTCAAGTTTCAACTGTTCTGCCTGTGGCTATGGAACCCTGACCTGTTCACTGGATGTGCTACCTTGTCCAGGACCTGCTGTTGAAGAGGACTGGCCACCCCTCAAAGCCTGGTTCCTCTCTAGGTTTCTTCCTAGGTTCTGTCCTTTCTAGGGAGTTTTTCCTAGACATTGTGCTTGTACATCTGCATTGCTTGCTGTTTGGGGTTTTAGGCTGGGTTTCTGTCTAAGCACTTTGTGACATCGGCTGATGTAAAAAGGACTTTATAAACACGTTTGATTGATTGGTGGCACATTCATTGGGGAAGACAAACTCATAATAATGACTGAAACAGAATACATGGAATGGTATCAAACACATAGTATCAAACACATAGTATCAAACACATGGTATCAAACTGTCAAGAGAATTTTCGATCCCAATGATAATAACTATCAATCAATCAATAGATTTGACCAATCCCCGGGGTTTGTAAGACATTTACATTACATTACATTTAAGTCATTTAGCAGACGCTCTTATCCAGAGCGACTTACAAATTGGTGCATTACCTTATGACATCCAGTGGAACAGCCACTTTACAATAGTGCATCTAAATCTTTTAAGGGGGGTGAGAAGGATTACTTATCCTATCCTAGGTATTCCTTAAAGAGGTGGGGTTTCAGGTGTCTCCGGAAGGTGGTGATTGACTCCGCTGTCCTGGCGTTGTGAGGGAGTTTGTTCCACCATTGGGGGGCCAGAGCAGCGAACAGTTTTGACTGGGCTGAGCGGGAACTGTACTTCCTCAGTGGTAGGGAGGCGAGCAGGCCAGAGGTGGATGAACGCAGTGCCCTTGTTTGGGTGTAGGGCCTGATCAGAGCCTGGAGGTACTGAGGTGCCGTTCCCCTCACAGCTCCGTAGGCAAGCACCATGGTCTTGTAGCGGATGCGAGCTTCAACTGGAAGCCAGTGGAGAGAGCGGAGGAGCGGGGTGACGTGAGAGAACTTGGGAAGGTTGAACACCAGACGGGCTGCGGCGTTCTGGATGAGTTGTAGGGGTTTAATGGCACAGGCAGGGAGCCCAGCCAACAGCGAGTTGCAGTAATCCAGACGGGAGATGACAAGTGCCTGGATTAGGACCTGCGCCGCTTCCTGTGTGAGGCAGGGTCGTACTCTGCGGATGTTGTAGAGCATGAACCTACAGGAACGGGCCACCGCCTTGATGTTAGTTGAGAACGACAGGGTGTTGTCCAGGATCACGCCAAGGTTCTTAGCGCTCTGGGAGGAGGACACAATGGAGTTGTCAACCGTGATGGCGAGATCATGGAACGGGCAGTCCTTCCCCGGGAGGAAGAGCAGCTCCGTCTTGCCGAGGTTCAGCTTGAGGTGGTGATCCGTCATCCACACTGATATGTCTGCCAGACATGCAGAGATGTGATTCGCCACCTGGTCATCAGAAGGGGGAAAGGAGAAGATTAATTGTGTGTCGTCTGCATAGCAATGATAGGAGAGACCATGTGAGGTTATGACAGAGCCAAGTGACTTGGTGTATAGCGAGAATAGGAGAGGGCCTAGAACAGAGCCCTGGGGGACACCAGTGGTGAGAGCGCGTGGTGAGGAGACAGATTCTCGCCACGCCACCTGGTAGGAGCGACCTGTCAGGTAGGACGCAATCCAAGCGTGGGCCGCGCCGGAGATGCCCAACTCGGAGAGGGTGGAGAGGAGGATCTGATGGTTCACAGTATCGAAGGCAGCCGATAGGTCTAGAAGGATGAGAGCAGAGGAGAGAGAGTTAGCTTTAGCAGTGCGGAGCGCCTCCGTGATGCAGAGAAGAGCAGTCTCAGTTGAATGACTAGTCTTGTAACCTGACTGATTTGGATCAAGAAGGTCATTCTGAGAGAGATAGCGGTAGAGCTGGCCAAGGACGGCACGTTCAAGAGTTTTGGAGAGAAAAGAAAGAAGGGATACTGGTCTGTAGTTGTTGACATCGGAGGGATCGAGTGTAGGTTTTTTCAGAAGGGGTGCAACTCTCGCTCTCTTGAGGACGGAAGGGACGTAGCCAGCGGTCAGGGATGAGTTGATGAGCGAGGTGAGGTAAGGGAGGAGGTCTCCGGAAATGGTCTGGAGAAGAGAGGAGGGGATAGGGTCAAGCGGGCAGGTTGTTGGGCGGCCGGCCGTCACGAGACGCAAGATTTCATCTGGAGAGAGAGGGAGAAAGAGGTCAGAGCACAGGGTAGGGCAGTGTGAGCAGAACCAGCGGTGTCGTTTGACTTAGCAAACGAGGATCGGATGTCGTCGACCTTCTTTTCAAAATGGTTGACGAAGTCATCTGCAGAGAGGGAGGAGGGGGGGAGGGGGAGGAGGATTCAGGAGGGAGGAGAAGGTGGCAAAGAGCTTCCTAGGGTTAGAGGCAGATGCTTGGAATTTAGAGTGGTAGAAAGTGGCTTTAGCAGCAGAGACAGAGGAGGAAAATGTAGAGAGGAGGGAGTGAAAGGATGCCAGGTCCGCAGGGAGGCGAGTTTTCCTCCATTTCCGCTCGGCTGCCCGGAGCCCTATACCATGGGTATAATAATAATTAGGCAAAGACTCGGCTTTATGCAAAAGGTCTGTACAGTTTATTCAGAGAACGTTCTAAATTCCATTATACTAAGACATCCATTTTATAGCTGCGCACATACTTCCACACAAACAGTAGGTATCCTACGCACATACTTCCACACAAACAGTAGGTGAGTTTTATCCTTCTCTATAGTTCTCACCACTGTGTATCACTACCCAGCCGACAATTCCATTGCCCCAAGATTAGGGAAACCTTGAGAAGTACTCCCTATGTTATCATTAGTTCCTCAGAGGCCTAGTCAGGTCGGTCCAAACACAGTTGAACCTTTTTGGGATAGGGGGCAGCATTGACATTTTTGGATGAATAGCGTGCCCAGAGTGAACTGCCTCCTGCTCTGTCCCAGATGCTAAAATATGCATAGTATTAGTGATATTGGATAGAAAACACTCTGAAGTTTCTGAAACTGTTTGAATGATGTCTGTGAGTATAACAGAACTCATATGGCAGGCAAAAACCTGAGAAAAATCCAACCAGGAAGTGGGACATCTTTGGTTTGTAGTTTTTCAAAGCTTGGTCTACCGAATACACATTGAGATATGGATAAAGTTGCACTTCCTACAGCTTCCACTAGATGTCAGCTGTCTTTAGAAACTGGTTTGAGGATTCTACTATAAAGGAGGGGCTCATAAGAGCTCTTTGAGTCAGTGGTCTGGCAGAGAGCCTTGGTCTCATGACGCGCGCTCCCGACAGAGTTACCTCTCATTCCAGTGCTTTTCTGAAGACAAAGGAATTCTCCGGTTGGAACATTATTGATGTTTTATGTTAAAAACATCCTAAAGATTGATTCCATACATCATTTGATATGTTTCTAAAGTACTGTAATGGAACTTTTTGAGTTTTTGTCTGGATGAAGTACCTGCGCCTCATGAAGATGGATTACTGGGCTGAACACGCTAACAACAAGTGGCTATTTGGACATAAATGATGGAACTTTATGGAACATATCAGTCATTTTATTTATTGTTGAACTGGGATTCCTGGGAGTGCCTTCTGATGAAGATCATCAAAGGTAAGTGAATATTTATGGTGTTGTTTCTAACTTTGTTGATTCCAAGATGGGGGATATTCCTCTGGCTGTTTTGGGTTCTGAGCGCCGTTCTCAGATTATGCTTTTCCGTAAAGTTTTTTTGAAATCTGACACAGCGGTTGCATTAAGGAGAAGTCTATCTTTAATTCTGTGAATAACACTTGTATCTTTTATCAACGTTTATAGTGAGTATTTCTGCAAAATCAACGGATGTTTTGGAATCAAAACATTACTGCGCGTAAGGCGCCAATGTAAACTGAGATTTTTGGATATAAATATGCACATTATCGAACAAAATATATATGTATTGTGTAACGTGATGTCCTATGAGTGTCATCTGATGAAGATCATCAAAAGTTAGTGATTAATTTGATCTATAGTTCTGCTTTTTATGACTCCTATCTTTGGCTGGAAAAATGTCTGTGTGTTTTTTTGACTTGGCTATGACCTAACATAATCATATGTTGTGCATTAGCTGTAAAGCTTTTTTGAAATCGGACACGATGATAGATTAACAAGATGTTTATCTATCATTTGCTGTATTGGACTTGTTAAGGAGGTAACCCCGGACCCTGTTGGTACTCGGTTTTTCTCCTAACTCTGTGTATGATCAGCCGTGCTCATATGTGTACATACCTTCTTGCAGTGGGTAACATGGACCCAAGTGACTCTCTCAGCTATTCTAATGGCAAAGGTGGTGGTTTAATAGAACCTGGTATGGGCCTTCCGAACGGGGCTACTTCCAGTCTACTCTCCTCAGGGACTGGATCCACACCCAGTCTCCTGGTTGGATTGAGTGAATCACTTTCTCCTGTAATTCACCTGTTGGACACAAAATCTTGGACATACGGGTTTGGTTAACAAACAGTCTTCTCATGTGTTCTACTAGTATCTTCAACTTCTATGTATACCTGTTCTGGTCCCTAACTCTGGCCTTCTATTTGTTCTACCTGATTAGCTAAAATGTCATCCTTTATTTAAAGAAATAGATCTTAGTAAACCAACTCTAGGGATAATATCTTGACCTAATATTTTAGCTACCATAATCGTATCCGCCAAGTAAGTTGGGAATGCTTCTACCTCTTTAATATACTTATCTATTATTGTCAAACACCCCTTATTTCCCTCCCTTCAGAGTAGTTCAATTAAGTCCATTTCCAAGTCCATTATTCTACCGATATATATATTTTTGGGAAGTAATTATCCTCTAGGCCATGGGGGTCAAACTCTGGCCCGTGGGCCAAATTTGGCCCGCGGGGTAATTATATTTGGCCCGCGAGACAATACCAAATTACTACTAGAGCTGGCCCGCCGGTATTATACAGTGCATTCACCACTAATACTACGAATCCCATAATGCTCTGCTGTTTTCGCGCGCCAATCAGGACAGGACCCAGAAACGCTCTCTCCTCTGTGACAGTAGTCATAGCAACATAGACGCTACAACTGTCAGCGAGCTAACCCTTCCCAAAAATGGCAAAAAGAAAGGCAGAAAACAGGAGCTTTCTGGACAAGTGGGAGGCAGAATATCTGTTTACATATGTAAAAGACAAACCTGTTTGTCTTGTTTGTGGAGTCAGCGTGGCTGTAAGTAAGGAGTACAACATTAGACGACACTATGAAACGAAACACCATGACAAATACAAGGACCTGGACATGACTCAAAGGAGCCAGAAAGTAGAGGAGATGAAAAGAAGTTTGGTTTCACAACAGAATATGTTTAAAAAAGCCACATCACAAAGCGAGGCTGCTGTAAAGGCTAGTTATATAGTGGCAGCAGAGATCGCAAAATCAGCCCGGCCCTTTAATGAGGGAGAGTTCATGAAAAAGTGCATGATGAAGGTTTGTGACCTCGTATGCCCAGAGAA
Organism: Oncorhynchus keta; assembly: GCF_023373465.1. Classification (NCBI taxonomy): domain Eukaryota; kingdom Metazoa; phylum Chordata; class Actinopteri; order Salmoniformes; family Salmonidae; genus Oncorhynchus; species Oncorhynchus keta. The sequence continues at coordinate 22,243,812 of NC_068434.1, read as the reverse complement.
AAAACAAGCATTTTCAAACGTGAGCCTGAGCAGGAACACAGTAGCTGATCGCACATGTGATCTTGCCACCAATCTGTATGACCAGCTGATGGAAAAGGGAAAAGATTTTGTTGCGTTCTCCCTCGCTGTGGATGAGAGCTGCGACGCATCTGATACTGCTCAGCTGTCAGTCTTCATCCGTGGAGTGGACTCAAATCTGTGTGTTACGGAGGAGCTATTAGGATTCAAATCAATGCATGGCACAACCACAGGAAAGGAAATCTTTGAGGAGGTTTCCAAATGTGTAACTGAAATAAAGCTGCCGTGGGATAAACTCGTTGGATTAACGACAGATGGTGCGCCAGCGTGTGCGGTAAAAGAGTGGACTGGTGGGCATGGTTCGGGAGAAGATGCGGGAAGGGAACTGTGCAGGTGAGCTAACTGTTTACCACTGCATCATACATCAGGAAGCACTGTGTGCCAAATCCCTAAAGATGGAACATGTTATGACCACAGTAACACAGGTAGTTAACTTTATAAGAGCCAAAGGTCTAAATCACCGCCTGTTTAAATATTTTCTGGAGGAGTGTGGTTCGGAATACGCAGACGTGCCGTATCACACAGAGGTGAGATGGCTAAGCAGAGGAAAAGTACTGAACAGATGTTTCGAGCTGCGTGAGGAAATATGTCAATTCCTGGAAACCAAAGGGAAGGATACAGCAGAGCTCCGGGAGCAAAAGTTCCTGTGTGAGCTGGCCTCTCTCTGTGACATCTCGAGCCATCTCGATGCGCTGAACCTGCAGCTTCAGGGGCGGGGGCGCATCATCACAGACATGTACGCTGCAGTGAGGGCCTTCAAAACTAAACTGTGCCTGTGGGAGAATCAGATGCTGCAAGGAAACCCTTGCCATTTTCCCTGCTGCCAATCCATAAAAGCGCAGATCTCTACCGCCGTGTTCCCATGCGCACAGTTTGCTGAACAACTCAGTGTTCTCGCCGCTGAGTTTAGCCGGCGATTTGCCGACTTCGATGCCCAGAAATGCAAGTTTGAACTGCTTAGTAATCCCTTTGCAGTTGATGTGGAAAATGCACCAACCAACATCCAAATGGAGCTGATTGAACTCCAGTGCAACGACACGCTGAAGTCAAAGTATGATGCTGTGGGCGCCGCCACAATGCCTCAGCTCCGCACCCAAGCTGCTCAGATGCTCTCCATGTTCGGCAGCACTTATCTATGCGAGCAACTTTTCTCCTCGATGAAGATGACCAAAACAACTCACAGGAGACGTCTGACTGATGAACATCTTCGCTCGATACTGAGGATTTCTTCAGCTCAGAGCTTGAGCCCAGACATTGATGAACAAGCATCCAAGAAGAGATGCCAGGTATCTGGCTTGGGCACATCAGATTAGACCAGTGTGCAATAATTAACGTTTTCTTGATGCACTTTTTCTTGCTACAAGGCATGGGCTTGAATGGTTGATTGATTTATTATCATTTTATTTGTAAAATTATTAGCCAGTGGAAAAAGTTGATTTTGGTATTTAAATCAGAAGGCTGCAAATAGAAAGGAGGCATACAATTTTTATTTAAATTTTATTTATTTAATAAATGAATGCCATTGATGTGTTTTTTCATTTGAAATTCGATTTTGCATGTCTCCACTATTAAATTATATATTGTATGGTAATAAGCGATGCTTGTTCCATATTCAATGTTAAAGCAAAACTTGTTTGGGTCCATATTAAAAGGTTAATTTGTTCAATGTTGGCCCGTGACTTTGTTCAGGTTTTACATTTTGGCCCACTGGGTATTTGAGTTTGACACCCCTGCTCTAGGCCATTAAGTCTTTCCGAACCTGCCAGGTTCTCCTAACCTGCTCTACCATCCTTCCTCTAACCTGCAGTGTTTCCTTAACCTGCTCTACCATCCTTCCTCTAACCTGCAGTGTTTCCTAACCTGCTCTACCATCCTTCCTCCCTGTTGACACCTGGCTCTGCCCATGTGTCAATATTTCTGCATATCTAAACAATGACGTAGGTTGTATGGGCAACTTATCCTTGTACCAAATCTCTTCTGAATCCCCCTATTCCTGTCTAGGATGTGCGACTCCTTCTAATGCCCTTGCTTCATCCCTCTGTGTCCATGCCCTATAGACTTCTATTGTGTCTGGTTATGCTCCGTCCCCAGCTCTGGGGTTGGATAAGGTTATGAGTGGGAATTGGGGTATCTTCTCATCGTCATCTAACTATTCTGTATCCCTTCTATCTTCTCTCAATCCTGGATTATTATCACATTCTAACCTTCGTAACTCTCCAGGTCTCCTGCTCCTCACTCCCAGTCTCTCCCTCTCATTCTCCTCAAATTCATTCTGCTCTCTCTCTCTATCTTGCTCACTTCCTGCCCCCCCCCCCTCTCCTCCTCCTAATACTCCCAAACCATCAAGGTCACCTTAGGCCTCCGCATGGGGTGGGGTAGCCCTTCTCCATCTGCCTTTTCTACTATTTGTCTGTCGTTCTTTCTTATAACAGTCAGTATCAAATATTGCTTGTTTCAAATATTGACTAAATGCCTCACTGTCTCCCTGTCTGCAGGGATTGTTTTTGAAAAATCAACATCTATCTAACCCATAATTCTCCATGAGTGTTGTATAAAAAATACTACTACTGGTCCAAAGATAAAATAAAGTTTCAAATAACAATCAGATCAAAATCCCTACTCTGAAACCCTCCACAGAGAAAAATTATTGTACCCTTATGGCCATAGGGAGAGAGACTGAATTAAGGAAGTCTTCTCGTCATCAAGGTTATGCCCTATCTTTCTTCTCATTGGTTCAAATTACAAATAGGTCAAAGAACTATAAACTCCATCATAATTATCAATTACACAAATTACCTTAAAGTCAGTATCACAAATGACCTCAAATTCATTATCCAAATGGCCCTCCCATGAGGCTGATCAGACCACACAGGAGAGCTATGATAGAGGTCAAAAGTCATATCACCCTTTCAAAGAAGTGTTTCTTACTATATTAGACAACTTAAAGAAAAACCATCAAACATTTTCTACATGTTGTATACCAGGTTTCCAGGACATTCCCTTATCTATGTTTAGTTGCCTGTTCTGCACTAGCCATATTGCTTCACGGGTTCGTTTTGTTGTTTTGTTTAGTTCTGTTCAGTGTTCTCTCTTTTATTAAAGAGTTATGTTCGCTTAACACGCTGCGCCTTGGTCTCCTCTTTATGACGACCGTGACAGAACAACCCACCAAAAAAGGACCAAGCAGCGTGCTAAAAAGGAGTGGACATCTTGTACCCGGGAGAAAGAGGAGTGGAGGACATCCTGGACCTGGGAGGAAGTGATGGCAGGGGACAAGACCCTGCCATGGAAGCAGGTGGAGATAGCACAGGAGGAACGGCGTTGATATGAGGGTACACGGCTGGCACATAAGCCAGAGAGGCAGCCCCAAGATTTTTGGGGGGAGAGGCGACAGTGCCCAGTCCGTAGCGTCTGGCGACAGTGCCCAGTCCGGAGCGTCCGGCGACAGTGCCCAGTCCGGAGAGTCCGGCGACAGTACCCAGTCCGGAGCGTCCGGCGACAGTACCCAGTCCGGAGCGTCCGGCGACAGTACCCAGTCCGGAGCGTCCGGCGACAGTACCCAGTCCGGAGCGTCCGGCGACAGTACCCAGTCCGGAGCGTCCGGCGACAGTACCCAGTCCGGAGCGTCCGGCGACAGTGCCCAGTCCGTAGCGTCCGGCGACAGTACCCAGTCCGGAGCGTCCGGCGACAGTACCCAGTCCGGAGCGTCCGGCGACAGTGCCCAGTCCGTAGCGTCCGGCGACAGTGCCCAGTCCGTAGCGTCCGGCGACATTACCCAGTCCGGAGCGTCCGGCGACAGTACCCAGTCCGGAGCGTCCGGCGACAGTACCCAGTCCGGAGCGTCCGGCGACAGTGCCCAGTCCGGAGAGTCCGGCGACAGTACCCAGTCCGGAGCGTCCGGCGACAGTACCCAGTCCGTAGCGTCCGGCGACAGTACCCAGTCCGGAGCGTCCGGCGACAGTACCAAGTCCGGAGCGTCCGGCGACAGTACACAGTCCGGAGCGTCCGGTGACAGTACCCAGTCCGGAGCGTCTGGTGACAGTGCCCAGTCCGGAACCTCCAACGACGGGCCACAGTCTGGAACCTCCAACGACGGGCCACAGTCCGGAACCTCCAATGACGGGACCTACGGTGAGGATCCGCAGTCCAGAGCATCCGGCGATGATCCACGGGTCAGTGCTACAAGAGCAGACTCAGTGTTAAGAAGGGGGGAGGCATCCAGAACCAAAGCCGCCACCAAGGTTAGATGCCCACCCAGACCCTCCCATATAGGTTAAGGTTTGCGGCCGGGAGTCCGCAACTTTGGGGGGTGGGTCACACCCTGACCTTAGTTATTATTTATGTGTTTAATTAAAACTCAGAAAATAAGACTTTGTCACGCCCTGACCTTAGTTATCTTTGTTTTCTTTACTATTTGGTTAGGTCAGGGTGTGACAAGGGTGGTTTGTTTAGTTTTTGTATTATCTAGAGATTTTTCTCGTCTATGTGTTTTTATGTCTATGGTTTCCTAGATTGGTTCTCAATCAGAGACAGCTGTTTATCGTTGTCTCTGATTGGGAACCATATTTAGGTAGACATATTCCTTGGTTATTTTGTGGGTTGTTATTCTATGTTCAGTTGCCTGTTCTGCACTAGCCATATTGCTTCACGGTTCGTTTTGTTGTTTTCTGTAGTTCTGTTCAGTGTTCTCTCTTTTATTAAAGAGTTATGTTCACTTATCACGCTGCGCCTTGGTCTCCTCTTTATGACGACCATGACAAACTTCTAAAATTCCATATGTGTGTGTACCTCCTTAAGATATCGTGTCTCTAGGAAAAATGGAAATCTCCTCAACCCAAAGGCAACCCCCAGGTTTTAAACAAACAAAACATTTCCAGGCCTTTTCAATTTGGTAGAAATATGCCTCTATCTCACTCGCTCCCTTCAAGATTACATCCCCCAGAAAACATTTCCAAAGAGACAATGAAGCACTCCTTTTCCCAGAAAAAAACACAACCACTTGGTCAGCATTTCATTATACTACACCGATTCAGAAACTCAAACGTTGACTACAAACAAAACCTAATGATAATTCCATTGTACTCCAATCATTAGTTTTAAACTTCCTCAATGGTTATACAGTGGGGAGAACAAGTACGGTATTTGATACACTGACAAGTTTGCAGGTCCCCCTACTTACAAAGCATGGAGAGGTCTGTAATTTTTATCATAGGTACACTTCATCTGTGAGAGACAGAATCTAAAACGAAAATACAGAAAATCACATTGTATGATTTTTAAGTAATTAATTAGCATTTTATTGCAGGACATAAGTATTTGATCACCTACCAACCAGTAAGAATTCCGGCTCTCAAAGACCTGTTAGTTTTTCTTGAAGAAGCCCTCCTGTTCTCCACTCATTACCTGTATTAACTGCCCCTGTTTGAACTCGTTACCTATATAAAAGACACCTGTCCACACACTCAACCAAACAGACTCCAACCTCTACACAATGGTCAAGACCAGAGAGCTGTGTAAGGATATCAGGGATAAAATTGTAGACCTGCACAAGGCTGGGATGGGCTACAGGACAATAGGCAAGCAGCTTGGTGAGAAGGCAACGACTGTTGGCTCAATTATTAGAAAATGGAAGAAGTTCAAGATGACGGTCAATCACCCTCGGTCTGGGGCTCCATGCAAGATCTCACCTTGTGGGGCATCAATGATCATGAGGAAGGTGAGGGATCAGCCCAGAACTACAAGGCAGGACCTGGTCAATGACCTGAAAAGAGCTGGGACCACAGTCTCAAAGAAAACCATTAGTAACACACTACGCCGTCATGGATTAAAATCCTGCAGCGCAAGCAAGGTCCCCCTGCTCAAGCCAGCGCATGTCCAGGCCCATCTGAAGTTTGGCAATGACCATCTGGATGATCCAGAGGAGGAATGGGAGTAGGTCACGTGGTCTGATGAGACAAAATAGAGCTTTTTGGTCTAAACTCCACTCGCCGTGTTTGGAGAAAGAAGAAGGAGGAGTACAACCCCAAGAACACTATCCCAACCGTGAAGCATGGAGGTGGAAACATCATTCTTTGGGGATGCTTTTCTGCAAAGGCGACAGGACGACTGCACTGTATTGAGGGGAGGATGGATGGGGCCATGTATCGCGAGATCTTGGCCAACAACCTCCTTCCCTCAGTAAGAGCATTGAAGATGGGTCGTGGCTGGGTCTTCCAGCATGACAATGACCCAAAACACACAGCCAGGGCAACTAAGGTGTGGCTCCGTATTAAGCATCTCAAGGTCCTGGAGTGGCCTAGCCAGTCTCCAGACCTGAACCCAATAGAAAATCTTTGGAGGTAGCTGAAAGTCCGTATTGCCCAGCGACAGCCCCGAAACCTGAAGGTTCTGGAAAAGGTCTGTATGGAGGAGTGGGCCAAAATCCCTGCTGCAGTGTGTGCAAACCTGGTCAAGAACTACAGGAAACGTATGATCTCTGTAATTACAAACAAAGGTTTCTGTACCAAATATTAAGTTTTGCTTTTCTGATGTATCAAATACTTATGTCATGCAATAAAATGCAAATGAATTACTTAAAAATCACACAATGTCTCTCACAGTTGAAACGTACCTATGATAAAAAATTACAGACCTCTACATGCTTTGTAAGTAGGAAAAACTGCAAAATCGGCAGTGTATCAAATACTTCTTCTCCCCACTGTATGTACTTAATTGAACATGCGCTACCCTTGGATACAATACTGTACTTCAAATCTATGAAATTCCCCTACTTAACTTTCTACTTGACTAGTTTGGCCCAAGCTTGTCTCTGCCTCTCTCTTTCTCTCCTGATTTGTTGCACCTGTCCTTCCCCTTATGTTTGTAATTATGGTGGTTGTGTCCTACTCGGTCACAATGTTGACAGGGAGCCTTACACTCCTGGGCGAAATGTCCCGTCTTATCGCAATTTAAATATTTTCTATCGTCTGATCCTGTCCATTTTCTTTTATCTCTCTTAGGTCCATTCCCTTTAAAGCCTCCTTTATGTTTGTCTACAATTTCCCCGATAGTTACTGTCAGATGCTCATACTCAACCTGTCTCTCTTTTTACAGTCTCAGTGATTATGGCCCACTTTATTGCAGTGTTTACACGGTGCCTCACAATCTCTAGCAAAATGACCCGGTTTGTGACAGTTAAAGCATCCATCTCCCCCTTTCTTTTGACTGTCTCTATCCACTTTTCTCGACTTTCTCCCTTCCTCTACCTCTATCCACTTTGTCAATAAGGTTGCTAAATCCTGTCCTCCTTTCTGTGCCTAATGGGACGGGTGGAACCTGATGTGGCTGCCTCCGTTTCATTACCACCACCTCGTCGTCTGGATTTCCCCTCCCCCCCTGGTCTGGGTATAATTTGGGTTTAGGTGATGTCTCTGTGGGAGATGTGGGAGTCCTCTCTGTCAGCTCCTGGCTACCTAATTCTTCCTCCTTAGTAGCTCGCTTTTTCTGCCCCCCTTAGATCTGACACTTTATACAACCATAAGTTCTACTTATTCTTAGTTGTTCCTTGTGACTTTTGACTGATAATTATTTGCGTGTGAGAGATATATTTATCTTCTTATTCTATGTCTGTGCATTTAAGGCTGATTCAATTACCTCTATGTGTCTCACAATTGATGTGGATGTCACTACTCGCTATGTGTGTGCTCACACTCTATGCTCACAATCTATGTATATCTCTTAACCTGTGTGCTTTTCCTTTCTTGAAACTTTATCTATAGAGGTGTCTTTCGGTCAGACATTAGGTCTCACCCGTATACAACCTATAAGCTATCTCCCAGGGTTTGTAAAGTCCTAGTTAACAGCCTATTTTTCTGTTGTTCCTTGTGCTTTTGACTCGTTAATATCTCATATCTCACTGCACTATATTAGGCTTCCCTTCTTCAATGGATAATCAGACCTAGACATGCGCCTCCTAAAGATCTGAACATCCCCTCCTAAGCGTATTTAGACAGGGAACCTATATTAATACAATCAAGTCTCTGACCTCCTCTCTCATAATTATATTATTATATTTCGCACTCCCAATCTATGTTTTTGTGCCAATGTCTTTCAACCAATTTTACATTTAAGGTCTCAACATTTAGCTAGTTTATTTTGGTAGTCATTACGGACCCCCCCTCCTATTTGAATTTATACCCAATTCCTATCTTCCATTTGCACAGAACACTTGGTTCCCTTTAAAACATTTTTTTCCACACAAAATTCCAAAGAACGGTCACCAGATATAAACTCCTCCGGATATTTTAGAGTCTAACACCCAGAATACATTAAAATTCTTTACTCATCTCCGGTTAATTCCGGCATTCCCTTAAAATCCTTTACCTCATTTAATGCAATCATACAGATATTATCCCCTAAATCCGTGAATAAAGAGCACCGACCTTGTTATTTGCAGCTGAGGTTTCAATGTGGTTTAGATTTTGTCAACGTTTTCTGTCGCATACCAGTTTGCCACCGGCCTGAAATGGAATCTCAATTTCCAGAGGGCAGGTCTTTAACATACGGATCTCTGATCCATCCGTGCACGGTTTTTGGGGGCTCCCATGGGAGGACAGAAAACAGGTATTGAAATCCGGCTTCGAAGGACCAAGCTGTCACGAGAATTTTCAATCCCAACTTTCAAACAATAGCTTTGACCAAATCCCCGAGGTTTGTAAGACCATGGGTAAAATAATAATTAGGCAAAGACTCAGCTTTATGCAAAAGGTCTGTACAGTTTATTCCATTATATAGAGACATCCATTTTATAGCTGCGCACATACTTCCACACAAACAGTAGGTTTCCTACGCACATACTTCCACACAAACAGTAGGTATCCTACGCACATACTTCCACACAAACAGTAGGTATCCTAAGCACATACTTCCACACAAACAGTAGGTGAGTTTTATCCTTCTCCATAGTTCTCACCACTGTGTATCACTACCCAGCCGACAGTTCCATTCCCCCGAGATTAGGGAAACCTTGAGAAGTACTCCTTATGCTATTATAAATTCCTCAGAGGCCTAGCCAGGTCGGTCCAAACACAGTTTAACTGTTTTCTGTGTTTTTCTTCGGCACATACATACAAGTTCAAATCCTAAGCTACGTCTTGCTCAGACAGTCTGTGTTTTTCCACTATACAGATACATTGTTTAATCTAATTCTGACTAAACCTACACACATCATCAGATTAACATTTTATGATTCTAATCAATTTCATACAATTATAAGGTTTCAGAGTGGAATTATTTTATCATTATCTTTCAACATATACATTATTTTATCAAAAACACATGGTACCGAACTCATGGTACCAAACTCACGGTATCAATTTCATTATATCGAACACATGGTACCAAACTCATGATATCAAACACATGGTTTGATACTATTCCATTCACTCCATTCAAGACATTATTATAATCTGTCCTCCCCTCAGCAGCTTCCTGTGGTTTCACTCGATCAGCATGTTTATCAGAGAGGAGTCTCTCCACAGCTGTCCCCTCAACCACAGTCTGGACTACAGTCTGCTCTTTAGCTGCTTGCAGCCTGTCTCTCTCTCTGTCTGCCTCTCTCTGTCAAAATGTTTCAGGTGACTTCACCAATTATGTCTGAAAGGTGCTCAACCAACTTGAGTAGAGGTGCAACCTAAAAATGTGTAAACATCATTGGACTGGAAAAGGCGCACCACTCGCTCACCATAAAAAAAAATATTTGTTTAACTAGGTTTAAAAGATGGATTTTCAGCCAATAATGGCCTCCTTCAGAATTATCACAAAGGAAATGGTCAAGTTCATATAGAGCTTAGGGCAAACAATTAGGGGCAAAACTCTCTTCAGCTGGTGATGCTAATGAGAGACGGCGGTAGACCGTGGTGCACAGGGTTGTGGGGTAATATGGTCAATGTCTCCAGCTATTGATGAAATACAGAACTGGAATCTGTAAAAAAACAAACTATTAGAAAACTGGGCAAGCTTTTTTCAACTATAGTATGTGTAATTGTTGTACAACGATTACTATATAATACATGTTGAATATGTTGGATATTGGAAAATATAAGTAAAGGTTTTAAGGAGATAGTCATTGTTTAGGCTAGAGGAGGAAATTTAAAATAAAATCCAATGTGGGATTGAGCTCCTACAAATGAAAGATCTTAATTTGAGCCAGTTTTCGAAAAATAAAGTTCTCCTGCAACAGGGTGATCAAATTAAGATCCGACATCTGTACCACCAAAATAGCAACTTGAGTTAATGTGATATGTCCCACCGTGTTTTAAGCACAAAAGGCTGAAATTTCCCTCTCGCAAAGAAGCACTAAGGTCTTATGGAGGACAGTTCACTTTACTGTCACAAATTTGAAATGACGTGTTCCGACCTGAACCCTGAAAATCTGACCTTCTCTGTTGGGGTTAGAAGAAACTGGCAATTCTCCACCACTCACTCATATCAACATGGTAAGCTTGGATCCATGGCATCCCTCCAGGATTGGGAAAGGAGTACATAAGCCAGTAGGATTGGTGGTGTTTACTCATTCAGTTCTCCAATTGACTCATCATGGTGGAGATTTAAGAGCTGGACTCAGCATGGCATTACATAACACGTTGAGAATATATTGCAAAAGCAGAATGCCTAATAAACAGAGGACCGCACAATAATCTGCCTCTCCATCTGCACCGCTGGAGGCATTGCATAACCTACATCCAGGTAGAGAAGCTGGGATGAAGTCACTGAAGATAGAGGTCAGTGTGTGTGTGTGTGTGTGTGTGTGTGTGTGTGTGTGTGTGTGTGTGTGTGTGTGTGTGTGTGTGTGTGTGTGTGTGTGTGTGTGTGTGTGTGTGTGTGTGTGTGTGTGTGTGTGTGTGTGTGTAGAAGGCTTATTAACTAATTGCTATGAGTTGACTGTGTATCCTCCAGTAACAGTGATTCATTTGTAAATCAGGAGTTGCTGGAGCACATGAACATGAGACACTGAATGACCTGCAGAGCTCAGAGGTCCTGAAATATTAATGAGCGGTAAGAACATGCACAGTTGTTTTTCTTACAAATATGCCATGAATGCACATTAAAAGACGTCATAGACTTACATTTACATTTACATTTAAGTCATTTAGCATACGCTCTTATCCAGAGCGACTTACAAATTTACCTATGAAAATGATTTCTGAACAGATTGAAGATATACTATAGGTATCCCAGGATCCCAGGCCTGAGTGACAATGGCCAAAACAGATCTGGGACCAGTCTAATTCAGCAATTTAGGGTACCTACAGTAGTGACGCACACTAATGAGACGCACACTCTATGGTAACTATACAGTATATGGAAGGAGTCCTAATAGAACGTAATATTGGCCTGTGTAAAGCGTACGTGTGACTATCAATGGACAGTTACCACTGTTATTGCTATTGTTCCCATTTCCCTTTCCCCACGAATGTTGAATCGTAAACTGATAGGGAATACATTTGAAGATTTTTAACTACATGGATTCCATGTGTTTGATGCCATTCCATTTGCGCCGTTCCAGCCATTATTATGAGCTGTCCTCTCCTCAGCAGCCTCCACTCACTCACACACACACACACACACACACACACACACACACACACACACACACACACACACACACACACACACACACACACACACACACACACACACACACACACACACACACACACACACACACACACACACACACACACACACACACACACACACACACACACACACACACAATGCGTTGGGTCAATATGAGGGACCATAAGCCTACCACAGCCTCTGCTGTCTTTAGTTTGTCTCATTGCCCCCAGTTGACTATTATCACAAAACCTATGTTTGGAGCGCCATCTGCTGGTTCATACTGGCCAAGACAACTGGCCCTTGTAAATAATTAATAATTGTAAAAAATATTATCGTCTTCGTTAGTATTAATTAGTTTGCAGTTAGTACATGATATTGCTGCTCTCTGCTGTAATGGCAACGACAACATGTTGTTTTAATTGGGGAGAATAGGCAGCCTATAATAGATGTGATCCGACAAAGAATTAGGCCTAATGTGTTTATAAAAAAAACACTTAGCTTTTATTAAAAAACAAGTTTAAAAATGTCATATTAGAGAAGAGGTCTGGCACACCTCTGAGCCTGGTTCATCTTTAGGTTTTTCCTGAGGAGTTCATCCTGGCCACTGTGCTTCTGCTTATGCATTGCTTTCCCTTTGGGGTTTAGGCCAAATATATGTTATTTACTTTGAGACAACTGCTGATATAAAAAGGGATTTATAAAATATATTTTGTCATTTATTTTATTTTATATAGCCTATATTTAAGCGTCAAGGCACGATGGGTGTGGTATATGGCCAATATACCACTGCTAAGGGCTGTTCTGATCACGACACAACTCGGAGTGCCTGGATACAGCCCTTAGCCGTGGTATATTAGCCATATACCACAAACAACCGAGGTGCCTTATTGATATTATAAACTGGTTACCAACGTAATTAGAGCAGTAAAAAAACATGTTTTGTCATAACGGTGGAATAAGGTCTGATATGCCCCGGCTGTCAGCCAATCAGCATTCAGGGCTCGAACCACTCAGTTTATAAATAGTAGTATATTTATTGGAGTTATGCCATAAAGAATCACTGGTCCACATTGTCATGCCATTGTGGAACAGGTTTATGCTCATTCTCGGGCGGCAGTAAGGCGGGCGAGAACATTATGGGCGAGACCGATTAACGGATCCGTACCCGGAAGTGGGTGGTTGAGTCACCGACTGGTCACTACAGATACTGCCTGCTGGGATGAGGCAAAGAACCGGAGAATCGCAGAGATTGATAGAAATCTGAGAAACCGAAAATCTCAGCCATAATTGATCACACTAAAACACACGGCGCTGCCGTATTATTAATTACCTTGGCATAAACGGTAGAAATAACACCTCGCCAAAATGATGGAAGAGATACCGGTAGATAGATTTCAGGTGCCTAGCGCTGTTCAGGCGGAGATGCAGCCGCTTGTAAGTGGGATGTTTTTTATAGGCTACAACTTGTGATGATAAATGAATGCATTGGCTAATACAGTATGTTCCTATACTGTTAGACTAGGCTACTACATTTTTGACGCTATCAATTTAGCCTGTAATGTATTGTTGAATTTCGATAATGGCCTGGTGTTAATTTATTGCATTTTGTTTTAGCTGTCTGATAAATGTAGAAAATGTCGCATTATTGGTAGGCAACCATAAGGTCACGAGAGTATGCCTGGCTTTATGGCGATGAGAAGCGAATTTAAGACGACCTTGATCAATATCCGTTTTTCAAGTGATCGAGCTGCGTAGTGAGCATCGGTGATGCTTGGCGAAAATAACCATCCCAACCTCGCAGAGCCATCCGCTCTTGGGACAAACAAATGAGACAAAGCCTGTCATTGCAAAAATCGTAGGTAGTGGATTGGCATGTATGTAATAGATCATGTTATTATTTAATTGTTTGCTATTTATGAATATTACAAAGCAATTGGCTGGCCTATCGGAGCGAGTAAGGCCTAGCCCCCCTTCGATTACTTCATCATGCGGTGACTGCGTGGAGCGGTACCCTCCACGGCAGCATATGGCGTTTCACTCAGAATCAAACCTGCTCGTTGCATCAGATGCTGTAGGCATATAGTTAGTGTTGTGTCTCAGTAGACCATGTTAGTTTGCTGTATCGAGTTCGTTTTTCAAGTCCATGGGTGGGCAATAATTTTGGCTTAAGGGCCACATCTAGATAAAAAAATTCAGTGGAGGGCCACACAATTTTTTTCCTGAGCAATTTGTTAATCAGAAGCAATTTGCGGGCCTGAAATGGGGAAGTTATTTTAAAACGTATAGGTCCATTATAATTTCTACATACTTGATGTCTAGTTTTAGACATTCAAGAGTGGTCTTCCTTTTTTACTCAAACCTCCCTCGGGCCAGATTGAATGGCCTGAAGGGCCGGATTTGATCCATGGGCCATATGTTGCCCACCCCTGCTTTGGTGGAACCTATCTGGAATACCATGATTCAAGTGTTTGTCTGTATCTGCAGTGGCGTAGCTTTTGGGAGTTGTGAGTGTAATGTGTGTCATGGCAGTCAATGAATAGACTGTGTACAATTAAGATGTGACAACCTGACAACCTTTGATGTATGTGTAAAGTGCATATGTGTGTGTGAGCCAGACAGGAAATCTCACAAGTATATTTTTCTAATACAGTAGCAATAGGCCTATTGTATTTACTAGCCTATACATAATGACAATGTCATATCAACATCCCAGAACGTGAGTCGTGTGACACCAATCTCTCACTACTGTGATGCAATTTAGAACCTCTCTCTCCAGGACCCGGCATCGTCCACGGCTTCTTCAGAGGCAGACTCAGACACGAGGGAGGGCGAGCCAGTCACTATTAACTACAAGCCCTCTCCTCTGCAGATGAAGATAGGTGAGCGTAAGAGGTCTCAGCAGAACCTAGTACCTCTGTTTATTTCAGCACCTTGGACAGTGGTCACATGTCCGGAGAGCAATACAAAGATGTTGTGGGGAGAAATACAAGGTTCTGTAGAAGGGAGCAATACAAGGTTCTGTAGAAGGGAGCAAGCAATACAAGGTACTGTAGAAGGGAGCAATACAAGGTTCTGTAGAAGGGAGCAATACAAGGTTCTGTAGAAGGGAGCAATACAAGGTTCTGTAGAAGGGAGCAATACAAGGTTCTGTAGAAGGGAGCAATACAAGGTTCTGTAGAAGGGAGCAATACAAGGTTCTGTAGAAGGGAGCAATACAAGGTACTGTAGAAGGGAGCAATACAAGGTTCTGTAGAAGGGAGCAATACAAGGTTCTGTAGAAGGGAGCAAGCAATACAAGGTACTGTAGAAGGGAGCAATACAAGGTACTGTAGAAGGGAGCAATACAAGGTACTGTAGAAGGGAGCAATACAAGGTTCTGTAGAAGGGAGCAATACAAGGTTCTGTAGAAGGGAGCAATACAAGGTACTGTAGAAGGGAGCAATACAAGGTTCTGTAGAAGGGAGCAATACAAGGTTCTGTAGAAGGGAGCAATACATGGTTCTGTAGAAGGGAGCAATACAAGGTTCTGTAGAAGGGAGCAATACATGGTTCTGTAGAAGGGAGCAATACATGGTTCTGTAGAAGGGAGCAATACAAGGTTCTGTAGAAGGGAGCAATACAAGGTTCTGTAGAAGGGAGCAATACAAGGTTCTGTAGAAGGGAGCAATACAAGGTTCTGTAGAAGGGAGCAATACAAGGTTCTGTAGAAGGGAGAAATACAAGGTACTGTAGAAGGGAGCAATACAAGGTACTGTAGAAGGGAGCAATACAAGGTACTGTAGAAGGGAGCAATACAAGGTACTGTAGAAGGGAGCAATACAATGGCTAGGTTTAGTGTCAAGGCTTAAAAGGCATACATACCTGTATAAACACATTGAAACACCTCATTGGGATGACCAGAAAATGACATGGTAAAATAATGACTCAATTGAACCATTTTGTAAAAATACATGTCTTTGATGAGCAAACCCTACTCATGATCCCCTTTGAACAAATGTTCCCATAACATCTGGGATGAGGGAGGGAGTCACTGTTACTGTTGGATGGCCCTAGTCCCGCACACCAGATATTTCCTTGCCAAGCCCAGAAGGTCTGTTATATCAAAACCTCAAACTAGCAAGCTGTAGTCATTAGCCTGATTTATGTACCCCCTATTCCCATCCATATGCTTGTGTGAGGCAACATGAAGATTTTAGAAAATGTATTTGTGTTATTTCTTTTTTATGGGGAAAGTTTTCCCCACAAGTGCGACACATCACCCACAGATTAGGATACTATCATTATTTTTTGTCTATGTGAAGCTTCACCCTTTAGTTAGAAGGTAGCTAACTAGCTACCATTTATATGTTTCTATTTGGAACCACGCCTTGTAGGTCTAGTAATGTGATTTGCTAAGATCGAATAATGACAAAATACCTTACTCTGTAAATTCACTCAGAAAGTTGACTCAGTAAGTTCATTAGGGGCAGAATTGAGTCGTTCTTGCACCAGGTGTGAATGTGCTGTGTGTGTATAGTCTGGGGATGTGGTGATGGCCTTGGTCTGTCATCTTTGACACATCTCTGACTCAAAACCAGATGAACAGTTGAATGGTGTCAGGAGACTGGTTATCTGAGAGCTGCCATGGCAGGATTGTGTCTGTGGCCCTCTATATTTGTCAATCCTCTGATGTCACATCTTGTGATGTGCAGAGAAACAGCGAGAGCTGGCCAGGAAGGGATCACTGAAGAATGGCAATGCAGGAAGTCCAGTGAACCAGCAGCCCAAGAAGAACAATGTCATGGCCAGAACACGGTGAGAGCTGACCTCGGTCCCTTTTGGCCCTTCATTCATGGTTTTCTTTCTCCCTATGTCCCTCTTCACTGGTATCTACAACCCCTCCCATTTCTTTCACTCTCACTCACTCTTTTCCTCCTGGTCTGTTCTACCTCTTCCTTCTTGTGTTCTCACTATCCTGCCCACCTCTACCTTTCCCTCTTTTTCACTCACTCTCTCTCTCCTCTCCACAGGCTGGTGGTGCCCAATAAGGGCTACTCCTCCTTAGACCAGAGCCCTGATGAGAAGCCCCTGGTGGCCCTAGATACAGACAGGTAGGTGATATCGTACACACATAATGTCACGTGTCCACCATAACCCTTTACTATCAGACCTGCCAACATGGATACAGTATTTAGGTTATCAAATCAAATTTGATTTGTCACATGCGCCAAATACAACAATACAACAATACCGTGAAATGCTTACTTACAAGCCCTTAACCAACAGTGTAGACCTTACAGTGTAATGCTTCCTTACAAGCCCTTAACCAACAGTGTAGACCTTACAGTGAAATGCTTCCTTACAAGCCCTTAACCAACAGTGTAGACCTTACAGTGAAATGCTTCCTTACAAGCCCTTAACCAACAGTGTAGACCTTACAGTGTAATGCTTCCTTACAAGCCCTTAACCAACAGTGTAGACCTTACAGTGTAATGCTTCCTTACAAGCCCTTAACCAACAGTGTAGACCTTACAGTGAAATGCTTACTTACAAGCCCTTAACCAACAGTGTAGACCTTACAGTGAAATGCTTACTTACAAGCCCTTAACCAACAGTGTAGACCTTACAGTGTAATGCTTACTTACAAGCCCTTAACCAACAGTGTAGACCTTACAGTGAAATGCTTACTTACAAGCCCTTAACCAACAGTGTAGACCTTACAGTGAAATGCTTACTTACAAGCCCTTAACCAACAGTGTAGACCTTACAGTGAAATGCTTACTTACAAGCCCTTAACCAACAATGTAGACCTTACAGTGTAATGCTTACTTACAAGCCCTTAACCAACAGTGTAGACCTTACAGTGAAATGCTTACTTACAAGCCCTTAACCAACAGTGTAGACCTTACAGTGAAATGCTTACTTACAAGCCCTTAACCAACAATGTAGACCTTACAGTGTAATGCTTACTTACAAGCCCTTAACCAACAGTGTAGACCTTACAGTGAAATGCTTACTTACAAGCCCTTAACCAACAGTGTAGACCTTACAGTAAAATGCTTACTTACAAGCCCTTAACCAACAATGTAGACCTTACAGTGTAATGCTTACTTACAAGCCCTTAACCAACAGTGTAGACCTTACAGTGAAATGCTTACTTACAAGCCCTTAACCAACAGTGTAGACCTTACAGTGAAATGCTTACTTACAAGCCCTTAACCAACAGTGTAGACCTTACAGTGAAATGCTTACTTACAAGCCCTTAACCAACAATGTAGACCTTACAGTGTAATGCTTACTTACAAGCCCTTAACCAACAGTGTAGACCTTACAGTGAAATGCTTACTTACAAGCCCTTAACCAACAGTGTAGACCTTACAGTGAAATGCTTACTTACAAGCCCTTAACCAACAATGTAGACCTTACAGTGAAATGCTTCCTTACAAGCCCTTAACCAACAGTGTAGACCTTACAGTGAAATGCTTACTTACAAGCCCTTAACCAACAATGTAGACCTTACAGTGAAATGCTTCCTTACAAGCCCTTAACCAACAATGTAGACCTTACAGTGAAATGCTTACTTACAAGCCCTTAACCAACAATGTAGACCTTACAGTGAAATGCTTACTTACAAGCCCTTAACCAACAATGTAGACCTTACAGTGAAATGCTTACTTACAAGCCCTTAACCAACAATGTAGACCTTACAGTGTAATGCTTACTTACAAGCCCTTAACCAACAGTGTAGACCTTACAGTGAAATGCTTACTTACAAGCCCTTAACCAACAGTGTAGACCTTACAGTGAAATGCTTACTTACAAGCCCTTAACCAACAATGTAGACCTTACAGTGTAATGCTTACTTACAAGCCCTTAACCAACAGTGTAGACCTTACAGTGAAATGCTTACTTACAAGCCCTTAACCAACAGTGTAGACCTTACAGTGAAATGCTTACTTACAAGCCCTTAACCAACAATGTAGACCTTACAGTGAAATGCTTCCTTACAAGCCCTTAACCAACAGTGTAGACCTTACAGTGAAATGCTTACTTACAAGCCCTTAACCAACAATGTAGACCTTACAGTGAAATGCTTACTTACAAGCCCTTAACCAACAATGTAGACCTTACAGTGTAATGCTTACTTACAAGCCCTTAACCAACAGTGTAGACCTTACAGTGAAATGCTTACTTACAAGCCCTTAACCAACAGTGTAGACCTTACAGTGAAATGCTTACTTACAAGCCCTTAACCAACAATGTAGACCTTACAGTGAAATGCTTCCTTACAAGGCCTTAACCAACAGTGTAGACCTTACAGTGAAATGCTTACTTACAAGCCCTTAACCAACAATGTAGACCTTACAGTGAAATGCTTCCTTACAAGCCCTTAACCAACAATGTAGACCTTACAGTGAAATGCTTACTTACAAGCCCTTAACCAACAATGTAGACCTTACAGTGTAATGCTTCCTTACAAGCCCTTAACCAACAATGTAGACCTTACAGTGAAATGCTTACTTACAAGCCCTTAACCAACAGTGTAGACCTTACAGTGTAATGCTTCCTTACAAGCCCTTAACCAACAGTGTAGACCTTACAGTGTAATGCTTCCTTACAAGCCCTTAACCAACAGTGTAGACCTTACAGTGAAATGCTTACTTACAAGCCCTTAACCAACAGTGTAGACCTTACAGTGTAATGCTTCCTTACAAGCCCTTAACCAACAATGTAGACCTTACAGTGAAATGCTTACTTACAAGCCCTTAACCAACAGTGTAGACCTTACAGTGAAATGCTTACTTACAAGCCCTTAACCAACAGTGTAGACCTTACAGTGAAATGCTTCCTTACAAGCCCTTAACCAACAATGTAGACCTTACAGTGAAATGCTTACTTACAAGCCCTTAACCAACAATGTAGACCTTACAGTGAAATGCTTACTTACAAGCCCTTAACCAACAATGTAGACCTTACAGTGAAATGCTTACTTACAAGCCCTTAACCAACAATGTAGACCTTACAGTGAAATGCTTCCTTACAAGCCCTTAACCAACAATGTAGACCTTACAGTGAAATGCTTACTTACAAGCCCTTAACCAACAGTGTAGACCTTACAGTGAAATGCTTACTTACAAGCCCTTAACCAACAATGTAGACCTTACAGTGAAATGCTTCCTTACAAGCCCTTAACCAACAATGTAGACCTTACAGTGAAATGCTTACTTACAAGCCCTTAACCAACAATGTAGACTTTACAGTGAAATGCTTACTTACAAGCCCTTAACCAACAATGTAGACTTTACAGTGAAATGCTTACTTACAAGCCCTTAACCAACAATGTAGACTTTACAGTGAAATGCTTACTTACAAGCCCTTAACCAACAGTGTAGACCTTACAGTGAAATGCTTACTTACAAGCCCTTAACCAACAATGTAGACTTTACAGTGAAATGCTTACTTACAAGCCCTTAACCAACAATGTAGACTTTACAGTGAAATGCTTACTTACAAGCCCTTAACCAACAATGTAGACTTTACAGTGAAATGCTTACTTACAAGCCCTTAACCAACAATGTAGACCTTACAGTGAAATGCTTACTTACAAGCCCTTAACCAACAATGTAGACCTTACAGTGAAATGCTTACTTACAAGCCCTTAACCAACAATGTAGACCTTACAGTGAAATGCTTACTTACAAGCCCTTAACCAACAATGTAGACCTTACAGTGAAATGCTTACTTACAAGCCCTTAACCAACAATGTAGACCTTACAGTGAAATGCTTACTTACAAGCCCTTAACCAACAATGTAGACCTTACAGTGAAATGCTTCCTTACAAGCCCTTAACCAACAATGTAGACCTTACAGTGAAATGCTTACTTACAAGCCCTTAACCAACAATGTAGACTTTACAGTGAAATGCTTACTTACAAGCCCTTAACCAACAGTGTAGACCTTACAGTGAAATGCTTACTTACAAGCCCTTAACCAACAATGTAGACCTTACAGTGAAATGCTTCCTTACAAGCCCTTAACCAACAATGTAGACCTTACAGTGAAATGCTTACTTACAAGCCCTTAACCAACAATGTAGACTTTACAGTGAAATGCTTACTTACAAGCCCTTAACCAACAATGTAGACTTTACAGTGAAATGCTTACTTACAAGCCCTTAACCAACAATGTAGACTTTACAGTGAAATGCTTACTTACAAGCCCTTAACCAACAGTGTAGACCTTACAGTGAAATGCTTACTTACAAGCCCTTAACCAACAATGTAGACTTTACAGTGAAATGCTTACTTACAAGCCCTTAACCAACAATGTAGACTTTACAGTGAAATGCTTACTTACAAGCCCTTAACCAACAATGTAGACTTTACAGTGAAATGCTTACTTACAAGCCCTTAACCAACAATGTAGACCTTACAGTGAAATGCTTACTTACAAGCCCTTAACCAACAGTGTAGACCTTACAGTGAAATGCTTACTTACAAGCCCTTAACCAACAGTGTAGACCTTACAGTGAAATGCTTACTTACAAGCCCTTAACCAACAGTGTAGACCTTACAGTGAAATGCTTACTTACAAGCCCTTAACCAACAGTGTAGACCTTACAGTGAAATGCTTACTTACAAGCCCTTAACCAACAGTGCAGTTAATAAAATATTTACTAAATAAACTCTAAGAAAAATAAAAAATCAATCAAAAAGTAACACAAGAGATTTACATAACAATAACTAGGCTATATACAGGGGGTACCGGTACCGAGTCAATGTGCGGGGGTACAGGTTAGTCGAGGTCATTTGTAAAGTGACTGCGTAGATAATAAACAGCGAGTAGCAACAGTGTAAAAAAAAATCAATGTAAATAGTCCAGGTAGCCATCTGATTAGTTTAGTTGTTCAGCAGTGTTATGGCTTGGGGGTAGAAGCTGTTAAAGAGTATTTTGGTCCTAGACTTGGCGTTCCGGTACTGCTTGCCGTGCGGTAGCAGCTTGGCCCCAGTGAAGTACAGGGCAATACGCACTACCCTCTGTAGCGCCTTGCGGTCAGATGCCGAGCAGTTGCCATACCAGCTGGTGATGCAACCGGTCAAGATGCTCTCGATGAAGCCTCCCGGGTGGCGCAGTGGTTAAGGGTGCTGTACTGCAGCGCCAGCTGTGCCATCAGGGTCCCTGGGTTCGTGCCCAGGCTCTGTCGTAACCGTCCGTGACCGGGAGGTCCGTGGGGCGACGCACAATTGGCATAGCGTCATCCGGGTTAGGGAAGGATTGGTCGGTAGGGATGTCCTTGTCTCATCACGCACCAGCGACTCCTGTGGCGAGCCGGGCACAGTGCGCGCTAACCAAGGTTGCCAGGTGCACAGTGTTTCCTCCGACACATTGGTGCAGCTGGCTTCCACTGCGGCTTGGTTGGGTTGTGTATTGGAGGATGCATAACTTTCAACCTTCGTCTCTCCCGAGCCCGTACGGGATTTGTAGCGATGAGACAAGATAGTAGCTACTACAACAATTGGATACCACGAAATTGGGGAGAAAAAGGGGTAAAATTAAAAAATATATATTTTTTAAAAGATGCTCTCGGTGGTGCAGCTGTAGAACTTTTTGAGGATCTGGGGTCCCGTGCCAAATCTTTTCAGTCTCCTGAGGGGAAAAAATGTTGTCGTGCCGTCTTCACAACTGTCTTGGTGTGTTTGGATAGTTTGTTGGTGATGTAGACACCAAGGAACTTGAAACTCTCGACCCACTCCACTTCAGTCCCATCAATGTTAATGGGGGCTTGTTCGGCCCTCCTTTTCTTGTAGTCCTCAATCAGCTCCTTCGTCTTGCTCACATTGAGGGAGATGTTTTTGTCCTTGCACCACACTGCCAGGTCTCTGACCTCCCTATAGGCTCTCATTGTTGTCGGTGATCAGGCTGTTGTTTCGCAAACTTAATGATGGTGTTGGAGTCGTGCTTGGCCATGTACTGGACATTTACTCCTGAGGTGCTGACCTGTTGCACCCTCAACAACCACTGTGATTATTATTATTTGACCCTGCTGGTCATCTATGAACATTTGAACCTCTTGGCCATGTTCTGTTATAATCTCCACCCGGCATAACCAGAAGAGGACTGGCAACCCCTCATAGCCTGGTTCCTCTCTAGGTTTCTTCCTAGGTTCTGGCCTTTCTAGGGAGTTTTTCCTAGCCACCGTGCTTCAACACCTACATTGCTTGCTGTTAGGGGTTTTAGGCTGGGTTTCTGTACAGCACTTTGTGACATCAGCTGATGTAAGAAGGGCTTTATGAATACATTTGATTGCTTGATGTAGTCGTGGGTGAACAGGGAGTATAGGAGGGAACTAAGCATGCACCCCTGAGGTGCCCCAGTGTTGAGGATCAGCGTGGAATATGTGTGGTTGCCTACTCTTACCACCTGGGCGTGGCCCATCAGGAAGTCCAGGATCCAGTTGCAGAGGGAGGTGTTTAGTCCCAGGGTCCTTAGTTTAGTAATGAGGTTTGTGGGCACTATGGTCTTGAACGCTGAGCAACAGTCAATTAACAGCATTCTCACATAGGTGTTCCTTTTGTTCACGTGGGAAAGGGCAGTGCGATCATTTAGGCAGGTTATCTTCACTTTCTTGGGCACAGGGACTATGGTGGTCTGCTTGACACATGTAGGTATTACAGACTCGGCCAGGGGGAGGTTGAAAATGTCAGTGAAGACACTTGCCAGTTGGTCCGCGCATGCTTTGAGTAAACGTTCTGGTAATCCGTCTGGCCCTGCGGCTTTGTAAATGTTGACCTGTTTAAAGGTCTTGCTTACATCGGCTACAGAGAGCGTGATCACACAGCTTCAGTGTTGTTTGCCTCAAAGCGAGCATAAAAAGCATCTAGCTCATCTGGTAGCCTCGCATCACTGGGCAGCTCACAGTTGGGTTTCCCTTTGTAGTCCATAATAGTTTTCAAGCCCTGCCACATCTGACGAGCGTCAGAGCGGGTGTAGTAGGATTCAATCTTAGTCCTGTATTGACGCTTTGCCTGTTTGATGGTTCGTCTGAGGGCATAGCAGTATTTCTTATAAGCTTTTGGATTAATGTCCCGCTCCTTGAAAGCGGCAGCTCGAGCCTTTAGCTTGGTGTGGATGTTGCCTGTAATCCATGGTTTCTGGTTGGGAAATGTACACTGCTGTACAAAAGTTTGTTTTTGAAAGAAAAGCACATTTTTTGTCCATTAAAATAACATCAAATTGATCAGAAATACAGAAATACAGTGTAGACATTAGCTAACACAACATGCCAATTGAACACAGGAGTGATGGTTGCTGATAATGGGCCTCTGTATGCCTATGTAGATATTACATTACAAATCAGCCGTTTCCAGCTACAATAGTAATTTACAACATTAACAATGTCTACACTGTATTTCAGATCAATTTGATGTTATTTTAATGGACAAAAAATGTAGTGTATTCACTGTCGGGACGATGTTGTCGATACACTTGTTGATGAACCTGGTGACTGCGGTAGTATACTCCTCAATGCCATTGGATGAATCCCGGAACATATTCCAGTCTGTGCTAGCAAAACAGTCCTGTAGCGTAGTATCCGCGTCATCTGACCACTTCCATATTGAGAGAGTCACTGGTACTTCCTGCTTTAGAGAATTATGGTCAGATATGCCAAATGGAGGGCAGGGGAGAGCTTTGTATGCATCTCTGTGTGTCGAGTTAAGGTGGTCTAGAGTTTTTTTCCCCTCTGGTTGCATGTGACATTTGCCTGCATTAAAGTCCACGGCCACTAGGAGCGTCGCTTCTGGATGAGCGTTTTCTTGTTTGCTTATTTACATTTACATTTAAGTAATTTAGCAGACGCTCTTATCCAGAGCGACTTACAAATTATGGCCTTATAAAGCTTGTTGAATGCGGTCTTAGTGCCAGCATCGGTTTGTGGTGGTAAATAGACGGCTACGAATGATATAGATGTGAACTCTCTTGGTAGATAGGGTGATCCACAGCTTATCATTAGGTATTCTAACTCAGGTGAGCAATATCGCGAGACTTCTTTAATATTAGACATTGCGCACCAATAGTTATTGACAAATAGACACACACCCCAGTATCTCGTCTTAGCAGACATATCTTCTCTGTCCTGCCGAAACACGGAGAAGCCAGCCAGCTCTATATTATCTGTGTCGTCATTCAGCCAAGTCTCTGAAACATAAGATATTACAGTTTTTAATGTCACGTTGGTAGGATAGTCTTAATCGTAGATCGTCCAGTTTGTTTTCCAATGATTGCACATTGACCAATAATACCGAGAGTAGTGGTGGTTTACTCACTCGTCGACAAATTCTCACAAGGCACCCAGACCTCCGCCCCTGTATTTCCGTCTTTTCTTCACGCGAATGACTGGATGAGGGCCTGGTCTCTGGGAAGCAGTATATCCTTTGCGTTGGACTCATTAAAGAAAAAATCTTCGACCAGTTTGAGGTGAGTAATCGCTGTTTTGATGTCCAGAAGCTCTTTTTGGTCATAAGAGACTGTAGCAGCTACATTATGTAGAAAATGAGTTACAAACAACGCGGAAAAACAAACAAACTAGAACAGTTGGTTAGGAGCCCGTAAAACTGCAGCCTTCCCATTCGGCGCCATTGTGACAGGCATGAGGTAAATGTACATATAAGATCAACAGTGATGACATGAATCTATGTTAATGACCATCCACTTCCCTTTATGTTGCAGTGACGATGACTTCGACATGTCCAGATATTCCTCATCGGGATACTCCTCAGCCGAGGTGAGATGTGTGAGGGACCAGGTACCTATGCACTCTGGGTAACACTACCTAAGCCCGGGAACAGATACAACAGCCGACATAAGGAGAAACGAGATGAGACAAAACTAACCAGTTTTAGAATTTTGTGTTGTAGAACAGCTGCCTAAAGAACGGGCATTCATATCAAAAAGACAATACATGTGGTTGCGACCGTTTCCACTGTGATGGTGCCTCTTTACAATTGATTTAGTTTTTATTTATTTAACCATTATTTAACAAGGAAAGTCAATTAAGAACAAAGTCTTATTTACAATGATGGCCTACCCCGGGGAAACCCTAACCCGGACAACGCTGGGCCAATTGTGCGTCGCCCTATGGGACTCCCAATCTCGGCGGTTGTGATACAGCCTGGACCACAATGACTGATGTACTTTGAAACAAAGCTGCCTCTGGTTGTAACAAGTTGTTGTAGCAAATTAGTATCATGAAATGCATGCACCAGAAACAGGGTGGACTTTCGTGACTTGTCAGAGAAATATCAGCAAGTAAGGCTAGCTAACTGCAGCAAAATAGCTATCTGTCTGGTAGGCTAACTAGCTAACGGCTTGGCTAAACACAGAACATCTGCACACTGTTAAATGGACACGTCTCTTCTTTAGCTAATATTTTAGATATTGAATCTTAGAAACTCCAGCAGCTGACATGAGATGTTCTAAAACTAGATCAAGCAAACCTCAAACTGCATAAAAACTGTCTTGTCTCGTCTCAGCTGTTGTATCTGTACTGGACTTTACAGTCATGCCTGACCATTGCTACTCATCCCCACCACACTTACAATCTTCATGTTCTCTCCCTTCACAAACCTCCTTACAGTAAATGCAGATTACTGTTGGATAAAATCTCAGGCTACCTTTATTCATTTAAGGTCACCACAACTGACCCATTCTCAAAACCACTTACATTACATATTTTAGCCTTATGTCTTTGCCATTAAACAATTTAGCTACTGTAACAAGACTGTCTTCAAAAGCCTGATATGATCGCTGAATTAAGTCAACTTCAACAATTTATGATAAAACAGTGATTATGGCTTTCACAGTGTAACAATATGACTAGCGTTACATGGGTACTCCTTGAAGACTACTTATCTGAGAATACTCATCTGGGAGGAGACACACTAGTCTAGGCCTTTCTGATTCCTCCCCTGTCATTATTGTGTAATACAAGTGAAAATAAAAGCAAGGTCAGTTGATAAAAAAGGGGTGTAGGCGATGGTCAGGCATGTTACTAAGGGGTGTAGGGGATCGTCAGTCATGTTACTTAGGGCTTTCACCGTGTGAAAAGCCTTTAGTTACATGGGTACTCCTTGAAGACTCTACTTAATAGTCTTATGTCTATGGTAGAGTTTCTGCTGCCCCAGTAATGTGACATTCCCCTACACCCTCTAGTAACATGACTGACCATCCCCTACACCCTCTAGTAACATGACTGACCATCCCCTACACCCTCTAGTAACATGACTGACCATCCCCTACACCCTCTAGTAACATGACTGACCATCCCCTACACCCTCTAGTAACATGACTGACCATCCCCTACACCCTCTAGTAACACGACTGACCATCCCCTACAATACCTTAGTAACATGACTGACCATCCCCTACAACACCTTAGTAACATGACTGACCATCCTCTACACCCTCTAGTAACATGACTGACCATCCCCTACACCCTCTAGTAACATGACTGACCATCCCCTACACCCTCTAGTAACATGACTGACCATCACCTACACCCTCTAGTAACATGACTGACCATCCCCTACACCCTCTAGTAACATGACTGACCATCCCCTACACCCTCTAGTAACATGACTGACCATCCCCTACAACACCTTAGTAACATGACTGACCATCCCCTACACCCTCTGGTAACATGACTGACCATCACCTACACCCTCTAGTAACATGACTGACCATCCCCTACACTGTCTAGTAACATTACTGACCATCCCCTACACCCTCTAGTAACATGACTGACCATCCCCTACACCCTCTAGTAACATGACTAACCATCCCCTACAACACGTTAGTAACACGACTGACCATCCCCTACGACCCCTTAGAACATAACTGACCATACCCTACGACCCCTAGTAACATGACTGACCATCCCCTACACCCCTTAGTAACATGACTGACCATACCTTATACCCCCTAGTCACATGTCCATATGTCCACCCTTGCAGCAAATCAACCAGGACCTGAATATCCAGCTGTTGAAGGATGGTTACCGGCTGGACGAGATCCCTGACGACGAAGACCTGGACCTGATCCTGCCCAAATCTGTCAACCCCACCTGCATGTGCTGCCAAGCCACCTCCTCCACCGCCTGTCAAATCCAGTAGCCCACACATCTGAGTTTACTCTGCCATTAGAGCGGCGACAGAGAGCATTGATAGAATATGAGAATTATAAGAAAACAAATAATCAACTTATCGGGCAGAAAGTTAAATGTAAAAAGAAAAAATAGAAAATAAAGGAAAATTAAGACAAACAAAAATGTTAAAATACGACTAACAGTGATTACTTCCTCCTATGGTAGGACATGCACTTCTGTTTGTGTTTGAGATCTGGGAGGAGACACATTAGTCTAGGCCTCTCCGATGCCTCTTCCTGGTCAATATTGTGTAATACAAGCAAAAATAAAAACAAGGTCATTTGATTTAAAATATAATTTTCATGTCCCTAAATAGGAAATATTATCTTAATTGCTGGTGATAAAGCTGCTCTGCTTACTTGACTTTGTCATATTTATTGCGTTTTATTTAGTTCATTTTTGTAGTTATATACTTTTTATTTAAAGGATCTGTATGATTGTATGTACTGGGGTGTGTTATCTGGTATCTGATACTGTAATTTGGTCCTGAAAGCAGGGTTGTCTAGCACCGGCCTGTCTAGCGGACTCATTCAGTCTACCTTAACACTCTTGCCCTGTTTCTTATTGTACTGGTTGGAGGAATTTATGGTTTTTAGGAATGAATGCATTGCAAAGGGATGACATTCATGATGAGCACCGACTGTAAAGGGATTGGGAAATGTATCTGAATTGGCTGTTTGTTCCCACATCTTACACACTCTGCTACTTTGTCCATTCTTCATTGATGTATCACTTTTGAATGTGTTATTCTTGCACATTTGAGTTTGTTTGGGTTCTAAGGTAATATGTGTATGGTGATTAAGGTGATTGCTAACCTGTGATTACCCTTATTCAAGAGGATGATACAGCACTCTATCATTGGACTCATTCTACAACACAATACTTTTCCAGTTTGCTTACACAATTCACCCCAGTAGAGGCCAAAGGGAACAAGTGGTTTTGTTAAGTAAAAGTATAAGCCAACTTTAGATAGCTTTTTGGATACAGGCTGTTGACATCCTACCATGCCCCTCCCACAATGTGTCTAACTAACCAATCCTGCTATCTTGATTGGCACAATCATTCTAAATAGTGTCAATAGAGCAGACACACAGCAGGGGGTGGGATGCAGTTTATTTTCCTCTCGTGATTGGTTGGAAAGTGATCAAAGGATCATAAGTATCATTAACTTTGAGTACTAATCCCTCACTGAGTCCTTCACTCGACCACCTCAGAGTTGATTTGCGATTAGAGTATGCCTTAAAGTAAAAATATTCAAACAAAATGTGTGTATTTATTGCCAGTCTCATGACCTAATGTATTTTAAAGGGATTTGCAGTATGAATGTACGCATTTAATTTTTTTCATTTAGACAGGTGATTATTATTTATTTTTACTATTGTGTTCTCATATAGACACTTACATTCTAGTATTTAACAATGTTACTGTCCTGTGTAGTGTATAACATCAATAAACTCAAAGCCAAATGAACCTGCTTGGGGTGTCTACTGCATACTGGGGAATTTTTCTAAATGCATTTCTGTAGCCAGGTGCATTGATGTAGCGAAAACTCTCTCACAGCGTGACGGCAGGTACTAAGTTCATTAGAAATCTAACAATGAGCATGTAATGGAATACACTGTTGAAATAAGTAAGTGTACTAAGTTCATTAGAAATCTAACAATGAACATGAAATGGAATACATTGTTGAAATAAGTAAGCCTACATGCTGACTGGAATGTATTTAGCTACATAAAAAAATGCATATGGGGAAAAAAGAATGGATGAAATTTGGCCTAGAAAATTATGACACCATCTTGGCTCCCTAGAAAATGACACAACCTCACATAGATCATACTGATGTACAAAGAATTGTTTTAATGTTAAAAATATCTGACATAATTAACTACACAGGTATTTACATTGAGCAATACTATCATAAATTAGTTATCCACAGGTTGACAGATGGAGCTTCAGACTTTCAGAAAATTAGAACAACTTCAAAACGTCCAAGAATGCTGAGCATGAATTCAATCTGAAAGGCACAAAGTATTACACAATCCCCTATACAAATACAAAAATAATGTACAAAGTTCAAAAAATGTTGCAATACTGCAAATGTTGTAATAGTAATCTAAGCTGCAACAAACAACTTTACATTCTATTTGGATAAGTTTCAGTTGGCAATTTGACACCTATCTCAGTTGTACGAGTAACCCGTCTGTGACTTGGAACACATTTCACTGCACTGCTTTGTGTTATAACATAACCATCATTTAGGCAATTCATTATCAACTACTAGCACACACACACAACTACAAAGGTGATGTATACCATTACATTATGGAGCACTTTAATACATAAGGCCTCATTGTCTGGTAGTGTAAAAACAAAATAAATGTCAAAATAAAAAAATGACATACTTCACATATATTATTACATTGCTACTTGATGTATAGTATTCCTTGTAGAACGAGTAAATTAAATATTAAGCGAAAAGGTGAATGGTTCTACGATTTATACCGCGTTTCTCATTCCAGTGATAATATTGCTCACACCACTAGGGGTCACTAGAGACCAGTTATTACCAAACAGGGCACTGTTCAATAGGGCACTGGGCCCACAGTAGATAAAACATTTTCATAACATTTTGCCCCCCAAAAAAGTGTGTTTGTTTATTGGGTAAATAAAGTAACTAGCCTACTTTCACCTCCCTGTAGTGTATTTTGGTTGTGTGTGTGTGTGTCTCACACCTCAGCAGGGCTCTGGTCTCCAGAGTCGCAGGAGGAGAAGGAGGCGGAGGAGCGGCTTCTTCTGACTGTGGGGCCTTGAAGCATGCTGGGGTGAAAGCCTGCGTGGCGGCGGGCGTGTTTGGTCAGATGATCACTCCTCATGAAACACTTGTCACATAGTGGGCAGGTGAAGCGCTTCTCCCCCGTATGTGTTCGGTAGTGACGTGTCAACTCGTCTGAACGCGAAAACCTCTTAGTGCAGTCTGGCCAGGTACACTGGAATGGCCTCTCACCTGGAGAATCATAGCCACCAAGAGGACAAAGAGAAGGAAGAGGGAATAAGTGGAGTCATTCTGAGGAGTTCTCAATGACAGAATGAAGGTCAACATTTTTCATAATAAATCAAATTGGCTAACATTCCATCTCTACAGGTGTGCAACTGAGTGAAAATCCAGGGAATGAGACATCACTTACCATTAAGCACTTAAGAGCTGTTATAATATTGAATTCTTATAACAAGGCTATATAACAATAATATGTTCTCTATGTATCAACATTTATACGAAATGATAGATATGTCAGGAACATTATAAGATTTGTATAAAATTATCTTAAGGGGATTCTACATGCTCATTATTATACCAACTGATCAATAGCATTTGTACTACAAATAGGCCTAATTCATTCAAGTGTTGAATTCCTTCATGACCAGAAATATGTGATGTAAGAGGAAGGGGTGTTGCATGGTTACCAAGGACAATATGTGGGCTTGAGTGGGTTTATTACAATAATATATCCAGGCTACACATTAAACATAGGTAACAGGTCCTTAACACTTGGTTGAAATGGTGCGCTGGTTGATTAGCAACAAAACTGACGTGTGCGCAACTATGGGGCAAAACAGACAGGGTTTACTTAGACCGTTGACAACATGTAAACTATATTTCTTCTCCAAATGTTTATTGAAAACATAAATACATTTGAACAATGAGTACCTGTTGCCTCTAATACATTGCTACAGTTGTTGGTATTATCTATATAGTCACTTTACCCCTACCTACATGCACATATTACCGCAATTACCTCGACTAAACTGTACCTCTGCACATTGACTCGGTACTGGTACCCCTTGTATATATCCTCGTTGTTGTGTTATTATTTTTCCTTTAGATTATTTAGCACATTTTTCTTACTTACTTTTTAAAAACTCTGCAAGTAACGTTAAGCATTCCAGGGTAAGGTTGTTGTATTCGGCGCATGTGACAAATACAATTTATATTAATATGAAAATAAATCAAATGTACAAATTACATGCTAGCTAGCTAGTCAAAACACCTCAAAACAAGACACGGTATCAATAACAAAATACAAAGAGCTGAAACGAGCCACCTACGATTCCGCAGGACAGCTTCTTGTCATTGTTGCTAGCTATCGGACCATTCACAATCATAACAACGCACGTCTTCCGGACACATCCATGAGCGCGCATCATTTTTGTGACGTTTTCGACCAACCCGTCTATAATGATGCGTTCACAATCTAGTCGGAACTCTGAAATTCCCGACTTGTAACTGGTTGAATGCGGCACGTATAGAACTACAACCAATTAGCAAGTCAGAAATCTCAGTTTCCTAATTCTGACTAGCACGTGAACAAGACCTATGCAGCCTAGTAGAAGTTTGAATAGAGTACCACAGTATGAGTCATAATACCCATAAAACCTAGCAGTCAAACATGGAAATTGTTCCAATCGTTTTTCTACCATTCATCTTTCCCATAGGGGATTTTAGAAACACTTAAAATAAGGGCTGTGTTTCGTGTTGGCTTACGTTACATTTCGATAACCGTGTAAATCTCTCTAGGACAATGTGATTTTAATCAATATATTCAGCTCTATTTATTTACTGTCATATTCAAAAATGCAAATTAGAATCAAAGTAAACATGCAAGACTAGAAGTCCCTGAAAGTCCCCAAACCACTAGGTTTTATGGGTATTATAACACCTCCACTCTATGTGCCATATCTACATGTCTAGGAAGTCAGTTTCTGTACTACTATGCACACTGTTCTCATTTCTTGCTCAACAATTTGTGTCAACCATTGTGAGAGATTGAGGACTCATCTTTGTATCTGTGCCATTATAGCATCTGTGACAACATGCACAGCTCCATTGAGGCAATCTCCATTTTGAAGTAGTACATTTTGTTCTTCATGATTGGCTGATCCCTCCTGACGACCTGTTTGGACATGACTCCAACAGGGTCATCCGGAAGGGATCAGCCAATGAAGTCGGAAGTCCCACCCAGTTGGTTAAAGTGGTGGAAGCCCTCAATTGCGTTGCCAATGCTAATACTGCCTTTTGGTCACTAGAGGCCTCTATGATTCTCTATGGTGTCAACAAGAATCACGCCGCCCTTTGCGCACACACCTCTCTGCCCATGGACACACCTCCGAATTAAAAACACACAGGAAGAGTGTTCATGTATAAGGTGAGTTATGTACAACACGCACACATACTACAGAGCTAGGCACGATGGTTATCTAGATTCTAGAATACACTAAATCGAATTGTCTTTAGTACAAACTATGGGAGCCATATCATTTTGCAATGTTCTACTGAAAAACTGACTGGTCAAAGTTATGTTCTCAATAATCTCTGCGCCAGTGTGGGCATACAGAGCTAGGCTATATACCAGCATAGACTATCTAGTTTACTTCTATGTATGTATCTATGTATCTATGTAGCCTAACCTTTACAACACTTACCAGTGTGCACTCTAAGGTGGGCTTTAAGATGGGAAGACTTGCCATACATCTTCCCACAGCCGCTGAACGGGCAACAATGTCTCTTCTCTGAGGACACATGCAATATCACAGCCTTCTTGTTCCGTGACTGTTTTTCTGTCGAGGTATGTTGCGCCCTTGCTGTGTCCCCGCTCACCCTGTGACCGCACAGGGATCCGTTAACCATGCTGTTGGCATCACTTTGGCCCACACATCTACTACCCCCACCACATGTCTCACTGCGTGTTATCTGGTTACATTTGTTCAGGTCGAGCAAAATCATCGCCACCATTAACAAAGTCCTGTTTTCTTGGTTCTCTTTCGACATGTCTTCTTTCGGTTTGGCACCGGGACAGCGGTCCTCCGGTGGCCGGCGGTTAGCGATGGAGACTAAACACTCAGCAGCGAGATCAACCTCCGACATTGCCGAAGCCTTTATTTATTTAACCGGTGACAAAAATATGTTCCCTAAACGGATGCTGATATGTTCGCCTTTGATAAATGGACTCTCCTTGTAATTTATCAGGTGGGTTATCTTCACACCACAGGGATTTTAGGAAGCATGTGGTTTTCAGTTTCACGTGTCGTCTTTTTGTCTCAAAAATAATACTATTTTACAGAAACGGATCAAATAAACGCTCTTTTGTAACTAGGCTACTAACTATATAATTCTCTTGATGTTTGATTTACTCCTCTGTAGCCTGTAAATAATAAATACGGTCCTGGAATAGTGTTGTAGGTTCTGCTGTCTTCTTTCTCTCCTCGCAAATGCGTCAACTTGTTCTATTTTACAGCATGAAGCTGTTCCCAACTCCAAGAAACAAATTCGCGGAATCCCAGGGTGTCATAATAAAACAGGGCTGCAATTGGCTACGAGTAGAGGTGACGTATTTTTTGTACACACAACTTGGAATAGCTCGTTCATACTCATTGATGGAAGGGATGGTCGGCCAATCACTGGATGAACAATATGGAAAGGGGGACTGTTTCTGTCATGCCACACATCATTGTTGACCAGACTGCGCGAGTGTTCTTTTTCAAGGGTTAAGGCAAGACGCATTGCAACACATTTCCTTTAGCTAATTTCCGTAACACATTTCTTCAGCAGCGAACACGTCTCTTTGAGAAAAACGATTATTTTATCCCCTTAAATGTAAGTGTGTTTCTCTCAAGCGTAGCCTATAGCCTCACGTGACAATTAAAAAGTTACATTTATTTGGGAATATTACTAACCTTACTCTCAAGGGAACTTACTAATTTAAAACAATGTTGCTCTACTTGAGTTTCTGATAATGCATTTCTCTGTTACAACTATGGCACACCCATCTGCAAATGCATACATAGCCTGAAGTTCAGGTCCTGAGTGGTAGAGGAGAAATCAGCCAATGAGGCTGCTTGTAACAAGAGCCTCTCCAAATGTAAACCCCTTTCTCCGAGCTCACCAGGACACAGTTCGAAGAAAAAACAAACAGTGTTGCCACTTGTCAGGGGAGAATATGTTGCTACAGTCCCCACCGTGATAGCCACGTGCCTGGTTTAATTAGGCTTGAGGCTTATTCTATTCTACCCCAACCCGGTTAGACTATGCCTAGGACCTAGCCTAATATCAGAATTAAATTATTGCGCCCCCCCCAACACACCCATGTCTGGTGGCCTAGTATAGCCTATAACAGGATATAGGCTATACGAGTGTGGGAGGACGTCGTGACCATAGTCTATCGCCTGAATCTACAGTCTGCACTGGAATTCTCCATTGCCCATAAACACGTCATTGGATGTCTGTTATTGCCGCTACACCCCTTACCGACAGCATATCACGTTGGTACGCTCTAACATGTTATTCTAACCAACACCGCCTCCCTGTGTGTGTCCACGTGCGACTGTAGAACAGAATGTTCTCTTCGGTGAACTGAGTATGAACTCGTGCGCCATTGCAGTTAAGAGGGCCAAGTTCCTCGAAGATTAGGCTACAGCTATAGAGCTCCCCAGTTTGTAGTCCTAATACCCAGAAAAAAAACGTGTCTGGTTCGTTCAGTCATCCTCATAGGAAAATGAATGGGGAAAGAATAGGGTTATGGAATAGGCTAAACACCAAAAATACGGTCTCAGTAGATCTTATACGTTTTTGTTGTACGAGATAATAGCAGTCAGTTAACATGACCTTTATGAATTATGAAGCCTTTGTGTTTTTTATCATTACATCAATTATTCAAATTTTACAAAAAGTGACGTTAGTTGATGAATATTGTCTCATTTAACAAAACGTATAAGATCTCATAAACTTCCCGTTTTTACCACATACCTTATTTTCGTCGATTATCAACCCCCCCTACAAAAACGCCATTGATTTTCCTCATAGGCTTTGTTCAACGAACCATGGCAGAGTTAGTGCCTACAAAAAGACGCCATTACTATTTCTCTCTATTGGCATGCATCTTTGTTTTCATACAGGCCTATCTGCAATCTATAATAGTTGTCCCAGATAGCCTACGTTCCAAACAAACATATAGTAATGCGTTTTCACACAATTCTTACATTTTAGTAATTTAGCAGACGATCTTATCCAGAGCGATTTCAAGTTGTGAGTGCATACATTTTCGTACTGTTTTAAGCTATAGTTTGTATCAGAGTTCGGCAATTTGTTACATTGTATTTAAAAAATAAAAAAAAAATTAAATTTGTTTCACGTTGCCAAATGTCAAACGAACTAAAATGCCCAAACAAAAACATGTTTCCATGCAAGTCATTTGTTTATTGGACAAAAATACTCACCTTAAATCCATTTTTGATTATCATAAAGCATCATTGGTGTCTCCCAATCATCATATTGCTTTCGCTTTGGTCTTCCAACAGCATGTGCCATGAAAGGGCGCAATAGCCGCTTTAACTGCGACATTAATAGGCTATATTCAGTCGTGTATATCCCTAATCTGCATAACATGCGCTCAAAAATGCCCTGCTACTCACAACATGTTTCAGAGATTTCAAGTTATGATGCTGCATGGATTTCATCAACCAATAATAATGCGCGACTAGCGTTCTTTTTCTGTGTTTGGTCCAGACTGCGTTCAAAACTGCAGCTGTTGTTCGAATTGAATTGGGCCGAGATCACACTTTGAGCGAACCATCGTGCGTTGTTTAGTGTGCTCCCAAGTGTGGATAGAGTATTCACACCAGTCCAAAGGGGGTACACTCACCAGAGTTCGGCAAAACCTTTCGGCAATACTGCACCAAAACAATTTGGTGTGAAAATCACCTTTACTTAGAGAACTCGTTGAATGATCGATGTGTGTGGATGTGGTCCGTTCACTGAACCCGCAGTCAGCATCTGCTTGGACTGGTATGAACACTATCTGCACTCCGGAGCGCACTAAACAATGCATCACGGTTTACGGTTTAGGGTGATCTCGGTCCGATTCCATTCGTAGGCTACCATGGTGCGGTTTGCTGCAGGTGAGAACCCAGTCCAGACCAAACACAGGAAAAGAACCAGAGGCTCTCAGTATTGTTGCTTGGTTGTTTGACTGTGCAGTACCATATTTTGCCAGTCTGTAACTTGATATCTCTGAAACATTCCATGATAAGCAGTTCACTTACAGTAAGAGCTCATTATCTGATGCAGATTAGGGGAGACGGGGGCTATACCGGGGATATAGGCTCAGTGGCGACCTGTCATTCAGTATTTTGAGCCCAACCTATTTAGCTATGTACAGTGCATTTGGAAAGTATTCAGACTCCTTGACTTTTTCCACATTTTGTTACATTACAGCCTTATAAAATGTATTAAATAAAAACAAGTTCTCAGCAATCTACACACAATACCCCATAATGACGAAGCGAAAACAGGTTTTTAGAAATGTTTGCAAATTTATAACAAGTAAAAAACAGAAAAACCTTATTTACATAATTATTCATACCCTTTGCTATGAGACTCAAAATTGAGCTCAGGTGCATCCTGTTTCCTATCGATCATCCTTGTTGCTACAACTTGATTGGAGTCCACCTGTGGCTGTGGTAAATTCAATTGATTGGACATGATTTGGAAAGGCTATAGGTAACTGACAGTTAGACTTACAGGTTATGTCGTTGTCTTTTGTTTGAATTGTTTACGTGTCTGCTGTGCGGGGGAAATGCTAATACAAGCGGAACTACGTAGCTAATACTGTTGTAACGGGGATCCTTATTGTAGCAACACACTTTTGGAGGGAAGGCAATCCTGCGCTGCGTTAGCTAAGTTTTCATGTCATCGGGTGCAGTTCATAAAGGTTGAAGAGTGTATGTTAGGATGACGTGTGAATTCATGCCAGTAATAATACGTGTGAAGTTTGATTTCCTCCCTTCTGTAATAAGCAGCCAATGAGGTATTTTTTCCTTTATTCATGTGTTTATTCTGAACCCGTTATAACGCCGGTTAAACTGTTATGCATGTAAGCACTTCAGAGTTATACCAAGCTAATAAGTCACTCGTAAGATAAGGTTGTAAGAGTGTGCTTAACTGTATTCTGTGGAAAGAACTGAAAACTGCTGTTCACAAATGCTCTCCATCCAACCTCACTGAGCTCGAGCTGTTTTGCAAGGAGGAATGGGAAAACATTTCAGTCTTTCGATGTGCAAAACTGATAGACATACCATACCCCAAGCGACTTACAGCTGTAATCGCAGCAAAAGGTGGCGCTACAAAGTATTAACTTAAGGGGGCTGAATAATTTTGCACGCCCAATTTTCAGTTTTTGATTTGTTAAAAAAGTTTGAAATATCAAATAAATGTCGTTCCACTTCATGATTGTGTCCCACTTGTTGTTGATTCTTCACAAAAAAATACAGTTTTATATCTTTATGTTTGAAGCCTGAAATGTGGCAAAAGGTTGCAAAGTTCAAGGGGGCCGAATACTTTCGCAAGGCACTGTATCAGTTTGCAAACAAAAAAACATTGAGTTAATTAGCCACATACAAACAGTCTATTTTTTTGCTTTCTTGAGCAAGGCAGCTTCAAAATGCAGCTGTTTTAGCCTAGCTCAGTGCTTTCTGGGGTGGAAGGGCAGCCATCGGAAAATACAGAGCATAGGGGTTGGTAATCTTCTCTAGTTGCGCCGTGATTGGCTCAGTGTTCTGTCACTCATGGGGACACTACATCACTGCAAAATCTACAGGGAGAGCTAGAAAGTTCATGCCCCCTTGGGCGCTACCATAGATGTACATTAGATGTGCCCATCCAAGAAGGCTCAAGGTCATTGGCCATAAATAAAATTACGTCAAATCAAGTATACTGTAGCTTTGATTGGACTGATCATGTCAACAACATACTTTCAAAATCTTAGCTGGAGAAGCAGTTGTCCTTATGAATCACGTTGACAATCTACTGGCAAATCATTTTTAATCCTTGTCATATGAAGAGGAATAATGAAGAGAAATTATAGATAAAACTTGTCGGTGCTCATCGGGCATTGGACATAAACATTACACAACAAGTTGGAAATCGCAAATTCAACAATGAGTGGTTTGGAAGGAATCAGTGTCTAACTGCAAGCGTTGCAAAGCAATCACTATTTTGCTTCCCCTGCTATTCGGTGGAGAGGGTGTGTGGTCCTAGTCTGGTTTTAAGGGTCTCTTTTTCAAGCTTAAAATGAAAAACATTCACATGCAACACTATGGGCCAGAAAAGGTTGAATATATTGGCCATGCTGTCAATCCAACATGACTTCTGCCGTGTTCAAAACAACTGGAAACTCAGAACTGAGAAATCTCAGACTCCAGTAAGTTTAAGACAACTGGGAACTCTGGAAAAAAAACAAGCTCAGACTGGGAAAATACATTTTGAATGGTCATCCAACTCAGAATTCCAAGTCGGGAACTCTGTCCTCTTTCTAGAGCTCTGACCTGAAGATCGCTGACGTCATAATTCAACCTCGCTTTTTTCAGAGTTCCCAGATGTCTTGAAAGCACCATACATACAGAGAATGCAAGACTTTGTTGACAAAGTTTTATGAAAAAATTTGCCCACAAGAAGGACCACTTCGCCACCTTCTTGTTCAAGTGAGCACAGCACAACAAGGTGAGTCCAAAAATGTCTTATATGCTGCTGCATAATTTGTGGAATTTTTTACAATATTGTTTTATTTAACTCGGCAAGTCAGTTAAAACTTCTTAGGGATCAAATCCCTTTAGCGGGATCGATTTGACAACATCCAGTGAAATGGCAGAGCGCTAAATTCAAATTAAATTATTATAAATATTTAACTTTCATGAAATCACAAGTGTAATAAATAAAAATAAAGCTTATAACTTCTTGTTAATCCAGCCACCATGTCAGATTTCAAAAGGCTTTACGGCGAAAGCAAACCATGTGATTATCTGATGAAGGCACCCCGCATACAAATGCATGACAAACATTTTTCAACCCGGGCGGTGCGACACCAGAAATCAGAAATCAGTCAGAAATCAGATATAATCAGTCAGAAGTCAGAAATAACGATATAATTCATGCCTTACCTTTGAAGATCTTCTTCTGTTGGCACTCCAATATGTCCCAGAAACATCACAAATGGTCCTTTTGTTCGTTAAATTCCTTCGTTATATCCCCAAAATGTCCATTTATTTTTTGCGTTTGATTCAGAAAATACACCGGTTCCAACTCGCCCAACATGACTACAAAGTATCTAATAAGTTACCTGTAAATTTGGTCCAAACATTGCAAACAACTTTCCTAATCCAACTTATTTTAAACGTAAATAATCGATACAATTTAAGACAGTGTTCAATAGCGGATAAAATGAAAGTGGAGCGAGTTCCAGGTCGCTCACACCAAACATAAAAGTACACTTGGCTTGACATTCAGAAAGGAAAGGGCTACTTCTTTATTTCTCAAAGGAAAAACATCAACCAATTTCTGAAGACTGTTGACATCTAGTGGAAGCCATAGAAACTGCAACCAGATGCCTCATAAATCTAGTTCCCCATAGAAAACCAATTGAAAACAGTGATCTCAAAATGTATTTTTCCTGGATGGTTTGTCCTCGGGGTTTCGCCTGCCAAATAAGTTTTGTTATACTCACAGACATAATTTTAACAGTTTTAGAAAATTTAGAGTGTTTTCTATCTCAATCTACCAATTATTTGCATATCCTAGCTTTTGGGCCTGAGAAAAAGGAAGTTTACTTTGGGCACGCTTTTCATCTAGCCCAAAGAGGTTTTAATTAAACAATGGCGACCTAATCCAGCAACGCTGGGCCAATTGTGCGCCGCCCTATGGACATCCCA
This sequence comes from Oncorhynchus keta, assembly GCF_023373465.1. NCBI lineage: Eukaryota > Metazoa > Chordata > Actinopteri > Salmoniformes > Salmonidae > Oncorhynchus > Oncorhynchus keta. The sequence goes on along the minus strand of NC_068434.1, from coordinate 22,203,199 downwards.
ATCGGATGTGATTCAACCTGGATTCGAACCAGGGACTGCAGAGACATAGCTTGCACTGAGGTGCAGTGCCTTAGAACACTGCGCCACTCAGGTTGTAATAAATAAAGTATTCAGACCCCCTTGACTTTTTCCACATTTTGTTACGTTACAGACTTATTCTAAATTGACAAAGCGAAATCAGTTCTTTAGAAATGTTTGCATATGTATTAAAGATAAAAAACAGAAATACGTTATTTACATACGTTTTCAGATCCTTTGCTTTGAGACTAGATATTGAGCTCAGGTGCATCCTGTCTCCATTGATCATCCTTGAGATGTTTCTACAACTTGATTGGAGTCTACCTGTGGTAAATTCAATTGATTGAAAATGATTTGGAAATGCACACACCTGTCTATATAAGGTCCCACAGTTGACAGTGCATGTCAGAGCAAAAACCAAGCCATGAGGTCGAAGGAATTGTCTGTAAAGCTCAGCGACAGGATTGTGGAGAGGCACAGATCTGGGGAAGGGTACCTACACATTTTTGCAGTGTTGAATGTCCCCAAGAACACAGTGGCCTCCATCATTCTTAAATGGAAGAAGTTTGGAACCATCAAGACTCTTCCTAGAGCTGGCCACTGAGCAATTGGGGGAGAAGGGTTTTGGTCAGAGAGGTGACCAAGAACCCGATGAGTTCCTCTGTGGAGCTGGGAGAACCTTCCAGAAGGACAACCATCTCTGCAGCACTCCACCAATCAGGCTTTTATGGTAGACTGGCCAGACGGAAGCCTCTCCTCAGTAAAAGGCACATGACAGCCCGCTTGGAGTTTGCCAAAAGGCACCTAAAGGACACTCAGACCAAGAGAAACAAGATTCTCTGGTCTGATGAAACCAAGATTGAAGTCTTTTGCCTGAATGCCAAGCGTCATGTCTGGAAGAAACCTGGTACCATCCCAACGGTGAAGCATGGTGGTGGCAGCATCATGCTGTGGGGATGTTTTTCAGCAGCAGGGACTGAGAGACGAGTCAGGATCGAGGGAAAGAGGAACGGAGCAAAGTACCAAGAGATCATTGATGATAACCTGCTGTAACGTAACAAAATGTGAAAAAAGTAAAGTGGTCTAAATACTTTCCTAACACACTGTATCTATACTGTAGCTAAGAAAGTAATACTAAGTGTATGTTGTGTAGTAAGCTGTTAGTGGCCTGTGTGCTGAACAAATAGTTATATTGACTATGTCCGTCTTAGCACGCTCATTACATTTACATTACATTACATTTAAGTCATTTAGCAGACGCTCTTATCCAGAGCGACTTACAAATTGGTGCATACACCTTATGACAACCAGTGGAACAGCCACTTGCATCTAAATCTTGATGTTTTTGTTTGTTTTAATTGAAATTACGGATTGCCTCTTATCCACTCATCGTTCCTTTATGACATAGTTTATACATCTCAATTGTCAGTAGAAGCAACATTTGTTTAAGCAAGTCAGCCATATCAGCAATTGTTTTTTAAGGCAGTAAATAAGGCTGAATTAACTGTTTCACTGCCAGATAAGGCTCCATGTTGCTGAAAAGAAAGTTCTGCTGTTGGGACAGCTTTATGTAGGCCATAACAGTTTGTGGGCACATTTATAGTCACTGTTATAGTGGAATAAATGTTTTGTTTGGTATTGTTTTGTGTAATGGCTTTGCTGGCATGCATAAAAATACAAAATAAATGAGTTTGCCCCACCAAGATTTACATGCTAAAATCACCACTGTATATATAGGCTACTGAATAGAGACAGTTCACATTGCACTTAAAGCTGCTATTGTTTCCTCCCACATGTTGTTGAAAGACCAAAGCAAAAGTATCCTAATATGACGTTTGGGACACAAGCTTATACTCCTTGATAATCATAGATGGATTTAATGTGAGCATTTTTCTCCAATAAACAAATTACTTGAATGAACATGTGGTTTTGTTAAGGCATTTTAGTTTGTTTGACATTTGGCATTGCGAAACCAACCAGACCCCCCCCAAAAATAAAATACAGTGTAACAAATAATCTAATTCTGATTCAAACTATAGCTCAGAACTATGTGTGAAAATGCCCTAAGACTGCAGAGAATTTTCCTCCATTGACTGAGCATGGTTGCTCTGGTGTAAACGAAAGTTCGTTATAACATTAGTTTTTCTCTGTGTTCCTGGTAAACATGATGCATCCATTTCATAACACATTGAAAAATAGCCTACAACGGGGACACCATGGTTATGCATTCATGTGTTTATTTAATAATGCATGCCAGACATGATCCTATTCATATTGAAGAATACAGATTTGCATTTGCATCCAAATACTCACCACTGTGACACAATTTATAATCTCTCTATCTCGTACTCTCTCTCTTTCATCAATTTCACAGAATGTATTTTTGTACATCATCAGTGGAAGAGCTGCATGCATTAAAGGACACTAAATAAAGTGAGACTGCTAGAAGATAAGTCCCCTCAAGTAAAACTACAATATCAGCATTATTGCAGAAAACATGTGCTTGGACTCCTCTTTAGCATACGAGTAGCCTACTCACCAACAGATTGAGGGGAAATAAAAACCTATTTGAATAATAACCATAGTCTATGATTCACAAAGCTGTATGCTACAGTATAGGAAAATATTTAAAAAATACTGTACATTAGGTTTTGTTGGATCACATTGGCACAATTCTCAGTATTAGGCTACTGTCATTTCTGTGTCAGAGTCCTCAGACATACTTAGACCTCCCTTTTATTTTATATATTGATATATTGTACAACAGCCACAGCAACATATACAAAACATTTACAGAGCATTTACACATGAGTTAGAAGTGCTATGGACATGTTTGTCCTTGCATGTCCCTCTCCATAATGAAAATAAAAATATCTATTATGTCCCCTGGAGGGCTGACAGCCCATTCACTGAGGTTAGTTAAAGGACCCAGGACCCAAACCAGTGCCTGGACAAAAAGCCAAGGAGTAACCAAACTATCACCTTATCTCTCCTCTATTGTCACCTAATGTTCCTTCAATGAGCGTGTTCAATGAGATGTTCAGACATCTTTTAAAAAGTTTGTTAACTTATTTTAAAGCTTATTTTTCGACTACAAATTTGAAAAAGTGATCTATCCCATGTATTGTGAGACAAAACCCCACCGACATCTAACAACAGCAGTGTCCAACATTGTGCGGGTATTTATTTTTCATGACTATACTTTACACACCCCTGCACTTGAAAGTTGGATGTGCTTACATTAGTTTTCAACAAACTATTCTTCACACTTTGTGATCGTATTAAAGCTCATAGTTGGTTTCAACTTTGACTCCTGTGCCCACAAAATGGATGGGAGGGTTGGGTTTCATGGAACACAACTGATGTGGGAGTCCCATGAAAATGTGGGTTGAATGCATAAGCACAGTGATTTGTGGAGGCCTGTCTGCTCAAGAGAGATTGAAATATTCCTTATTTTTTGGTTTTCAGCTCATACAACACATTTTCTTCATTTGCTGAGCGTCACTCGCAAATCTACAACCTTACAAGACAAAGAAGCAGCTTAGGAAATGTGTGAAAACACCCTGCAATGGTATTGGACATTGATAAGGAAAATTAAACTTTTAAATAATGAAGATACACAGAGCTGCTAGCCCTCCCCCTCAAAAGGCATCAAGTAGTTATCTCTCCTAGTTCTCTCTCTTAGTTCTTACGCATGTTCTTAGCCATGAAATCAATGCCTTTCTCCAGTGTAAGAAAAAATGTTGTAAACACTTCAGAAATGCATTATCCCAACAGTTGTGAAATACAGGAAAAGGATACCATGGGTAAGTAGATTTGTGAGAAGAATTACTAACAAAAGAAATGTGCAGATATATGTAGATGTTTAAGTTACTGTGAATTTCAAATAGTTACTCCACGCCTGAATGACACCCTCAGTTTGGTAATGCTTGCAGTGGAGTATTGCATTGAAATATCCAACCTACATTAAAAATATATATATTTGTATTTATTTTTGACAGCTGCTCATGAACATACAATATAGCAAATTATTAAATACTTTAAATATGATTGTGATGTACAATATAGCAATTTATCACATAATATATTAAGTGAATCATATAATACATACGTTTTAGTGCTTATAGGTGACACCTTTTATTAATGTTAAAACCTTGTAATAATTCAAAATACTTTCAATTAGACAAAATAGCACTGAAAAGATATAAATATTCTGTTTGTATTTAAAACAGCCATTCAATTATTCATTGTAAGCAACAAAATAGTCAAATATAATCAATCAAAACAATTGCAGTGCAATTAAATTGAAGTGATTTAATAATGATGAAATATAAAAAATAACTCATTTGAGAACCTGTGATGTAAATGTTACTCATCATGTTCCATTATTACAAACATGTTGTAACAGGTATTCCACTCCTGTCAGATATTTTTAGTTGTAATAAATTAAGAGATGAAAAAAAACTGGTTCTCTGCCATTTACATCAACTTGAAAGGTGCCTCTATGTCTCTTAAAATGCATATGATTCATAGAGTTGACTCTTTTGCAAATGTTTCAAATAACTCCATCTTGTGGAATTCAGTTCTCTAACCATTCTCTTCTAGCCTACACATACAATGTACAGTATTATGTATTCTTACAAGTTGTGCAGACTATACTCTGCAGTTTTCAGATGATCATTCTAAACGGTTACTCTGGTTTGTCTGGTGCTTCGATTTGAATAGAATAAATCAAGAATGAACGTCCAAACAATGTAGGAAGTATGGATCCAATGATCGTAGTTTACCATATCTGGCTACCCGAGACTAGCAGGTGTCAGATCCAAACAACAAAATGCTTCTGCCAGAGGAATGAAAGGAACGGGCAATGCCATTACCAGACATGCTTGACGTTTTCTTGCTGAAAAGGCTGATCTTGATGTGTTCTAATTTCAACATTGGTTTACTGCTTGGGATGAAGGACTCCTTAAACAGGGTCACAGCCCCCTCTGGTGCCCAGTTGTGAGTTTTGCACTGAGCAGATTTAATCCAAGGGAAATAATAATAATTGTTTTGGCTTTCCTTCAGCCATTCCACACACCTTGCTGGCATTAGAGTGCATGTATGACTATGTGTGTGCGTTAACACTTTGTTCATACCTTTACACTGTAGGCCACAATGACACTAAGCCCGGATGACTGGGGATAGGACAACAAGTAAATAGATAGGCACATGATGAGTCTACATTTAATCAAATTTCCCATCTTCCCTGTTACTCAGGCCCTGTAGGTAATCAATTTTACTGCCCTGATTTTGACCCCTGAAATCTACTGAGTCAATGTTACTTGACTGTCAATGTGCATGGATTTTAAACCAGGGACATGCATTATACATAATAGAGCCCTATTATGTCTAGAAATTCAATCTGCACAACGCTCATTGTCTCTATCCATTGATAAAGTCATCCCCAGCTGACTGGTGTCCATGTGTTTTACTATAGTCACTACTGCTGTAATTTAGTTCAGCAGACCCCCCCAATTTTATATTTCATACAATTCTACTCATTTTGCCATGGGGCAGAGAGACATTTTTGCAATTTAAATCTAATTTCCTGCAATTTTACCCATTTTGCCATGATTTATGAAATGTCAATGATATCTGAGTGATCTCTGTTTAGATAACTGGCTAGACTAACTTATCAATCTAAAAATTGTTAGCTGACATGGCTAATTGAATGACTGTCAGTGAATGACAAAACAAGAAAAAAATAACTGCTGATGCACAACCAAATTTCGAACTTTCACCTTGTGTATTCTTCTATTCTATCTCTCAACAGTAAGTTGAGACCCCAACTGAGTTCCCAGACTGAGTTTTGTTGGGGGGTCGGGGGCCCCCCGGAAGCGACCACTTATGTCGCTTATGCATGCTTGGACAGTCTGGTGGACCAAAACTTCAAACGTGGCCTTCATTATCCCAACAGAAAGATCAGGAAAAAGTTATAATCCATAGCCATTGGCTTTATTTGTGATCAATCACCTCCCTCTGAGCACTTCCACCTCTGTCTTGCTAGCGTCGCACATGTTTTTTGAATAGGAGACACAACGCCCAGTCGTGTGATTCGCTAAGATCAAAAATGTTTTTGTAGTTTTTATTTTTTACTACCACATAGGCCAGATTTGAGTCGGTGGTGTTTCAGGCTTATATGCGGTATGTACAATTACCCTGGGGATGAGGTTACTACTGCTGCTACTGTTGTAGCATGCAGTGCTATGTCTGTGGTGAAAAGACTGAACGCTATTTCAGTGGTGGAAAGACAGAGTGCTATTTCAGTGGTGGAAAGACAGAGTGCTATTTCAGTGGTGGAAAGACAGAGTGCTATTTCAGTGGTGGAAAGACAGAGTGCTATTTCAGTGGTGGAAAGAAAGTGTGCTATTTCAGTGGTGGAAAGACAGTGTGCTATTTCAGTGGTGGAAAGACAGAGTACTATTTCAGTGGTGGAAGCACAGAAGTATAGAGTCATATTCATGAGTATGGGCAGTTTAAGGGCAAAGAGGAAACTAGGGAACCTGAGGAAATTTGGGTTGAGGTGACAATTCTGACCTCCAGTCTTATATTGTCAGGTGGCCAAGTTTATTATTTTCTAAAGACTGACTAAACTGTCCTATCAGAGATTTCATTTTTATACTTTCTATTTGGGCTACACCAGTGTTCTGTGACGTGATGCATTACAGTAACAATGTTTTGACTTGACTAAAAAGATGGCAGACAGACACGGCACATACCCTCCATCACCAAACATACAACAAGAGTCAGCTTCAGGAGGAGGTAAGAACTATCCTAGCTTCATAGCACTTTGTTTTACACTGGTAGGAGCCCTCCCCATGACCCTTGCCTTTACCCCTGGCTGGCCCTATGGTCCTGTATAGTAACAGAGCGTGCCCTGTCCCTGTCCTGTTTTCTTCATCATTGTCACGTGTAGTTGTGTCTACTGTCGAAGCTGCTGAACGCAGAGGGGGTGGTCAGCTTTCTCATGGAAAGGCTGTCTGTCTTAGTGTCGGCCCGTGCCCCTGACTTGCTCCTCAGGAAGGGGTTCCTGGGTCCCCCCAGAACCCCACGGTCTGCACCCCTCTCCATCCTCTCACTGACCGACAGGCTTTTTCTGTGTGAAGGAGGGGCCAATGATGGGTGGGAGGAGTCATCTGAGGAGCAGCTGTTGGCTCGTTCCATTCTGGAGAAGGGTGAGCAGAATGGGGTCCCACTCGCCCCTCTTAAGCCCCTCCCCATGCGATGGGGCTCGGGGGCCGGGGCCAGGTCCTCTGGGTCTTCAGGGTCTGACTCTGTGTGGCTGAGCTCGGCCTCGCGCTCTGGGTGGGAGGAGCCCAAGTCCGGGGGCTTATTGAAGGGGAATGAGGCGGAGCCTCCAGGGGAGTGGGAGCGCTCTGCGGTGGAGTAAGGGGCGGAGACACACCTGGTGTCTATGCAGTCGGTGATGCTGGTGTACTCAGCCGCTTTGACCTGAACACCTGCCCCTAGGCCTCCGTAGCAGCCTCGCGGTGTAAACATGAGGCTGTGAGATTTGACCAGCTGAGTCTCTTCTAGGTAGCCCCTGCCGCCAGTGGACAGGTAGCGGCTGCTCTTGGAGCGCTCCAGTGGCCCCGCTGACGGGGGTGGGGAGGGGTCCAGGTCCCAGGTCGGCATGGTGTTATCTGGGAGAAGGTGGGTAGAGCATAGCGACAGGTCTGCAGCCGCGCTGTCCTCGAACACTGCACCACCCTCCGAGTGTCTGTCGCCCAATCCGCTGCCTCCGCTGTAGTCCCTCCCGCTCGACAGCACCGCCTCCATAATCTCAGAGTGGAGCGAAGAGTCGTGCCGGAGGGGAGGGCCCATCCTCAGCGGGTCCGAGAAGACCTCGGCTGGCCCCGCCTCCTCGGATGCCGACACATAGATGTCGATGCAGGAAGAGGGGCGGTGCTGCTGGGAGATGGACAGCGTCGCCAGTGGGAGGGGCTTAGACTCCTTGGGGGCGGTACCCGAGGCCACCGACTGTGAGCTATTGGCTCGGTGCAGGCTGAAGGAGCGCTCCTTGAGGAAACGGTCGGCCCTTTCGGCCCTGTCGGCCCCAGCTCGCTCAAGACCTCCGCCCACGTAGAAGGAGTGACTGCGTGTGCGAGTGGCCAGGCCGGTGGGGGAGGGCGGAGACATGGAGCCCTCTGCACCCTCATTGAGCCGGTAGGAGTTCCCCTCTTGGCTGTTGAAGCTGCTTTGGCGCAGGATGTAAGCCGCATCTGGGCACTCACCCTGACGCAGCATGTAGGCCGAGTCTGTGCAGTCCGAGGAGGTGCGTGAGCGGGCCTTGTTGACCTCCCCCCGCTCCACCCCCGTGACTCGCTCAAGAGCCACAGCGATCCGACCAATCAGCTCCTCCATCTGGGCCAACCGTATGTCCACGGTCTGCAGAGATGACTTCATGAAGTGTTCTCTCTCATTCACCTCCTCCAGGCGCATGGCCATATTCTCCACTCTGAAACGGACAGAGAAAAAGGAGATAAAGAGAGAGAGATGGATGGAAAATAAGGGAGAGGGAGAGAGAGAGAGAGACACACGCAGAGAGATAGAGAGTGAAGAGATATGTTGCACTTAAGTATGACAGGATTATGTTTGCCCATGCCCAACCTCTCTGATGTCACTCGGATCCTCTCGTCATTTGAGGAGTTGAAGCGGTCATCCTTCTCGCGGAAGTACTCCTCGATGCACTGCTCCTCAAAGTCATGCACTTTCTTCAGCTCGTCTTCAGTGATGAAGAGCTCTGTGATGGAAAGATGAAGAAAAGCAACATGAAGTGTAAAAGGAAAGAAGGAAGGATACATTTCTAAAGACCTAGGCCATGTACTCACTCAGCCCATAGTCTCTCTCGTCATCGTCGTGCTTACGCCAGCGACAGCACAGGTGCTTGAGGACCATGGTCATGTGACTGAAAATGATGAGGGGAGGGGGGAGGATGGGCCGCTCGTAGAAGGTCATAATGAGCTGGTACCTCTGGAACTTCCACACCTGGTTGGAGATGGACTTCACCTCAAAGAAGGTGTTGCTATGACAACAGACAGTAACAACCAAAATGTCAAACCAACCCTATGCAGATGGAATATCCACTGAACAAAAATATAAACTCAACATGTAAAACATTGGTCCCATGTTTAATGAGCTGAAATAAAAGATCACAGAAATGTTCTATATACACAAAAAGCTTATTTCTCTCAAATGTTTTGCACACATTTGTTTACATCCCTGTTAGTGAGCATTTCTCATTTGCCAAGATAGTACATCCACTTGCCTGGTGTGCCATATCAAGAAGCTGATTAAACAGCATGGTCATTACACAGGAGCACCTTGTGCTGGGGACAATAAAATACCTCTCTAAAATGTACAGTTTTGTCACACAACACAATGCCACAGATGTCTCAAGTTTTGAGGGACTGTGCAATTGGCATGCTGACTGCAGGAATGTCCACCAGAGCTGTTGCCAGATAATTTAATGTTCATTTCTCTACCATAAGCCCCCTCCAACATTGTTTTAGAGACTTTGGCAGTAACTCCAACTGGCCTCACAACCACAGACCACGTGTATGGAGTCGTGTGGGCCAGCGGTTTGCTGATGTCAATGTTGTGAACAGAGTGCCCCATGGTGGCGGTGGGGTTATGGTATGAGCAGGCATAAGCTACGGACAATGAACACAAGTGCATTTTATCGGTGGCAATTTGAATGCACAGAGATAGCACTGTGATGAGATCCGAATTAATTTATTTCCATTGAATGATTTCCTGATATGAACTGTAACTCAGTATAATCTGAAACATTTTAGCATGTTGAGTTTATAATTTTGTTCAGTATAGTTTTGAAACACTTACCCTTTAATCACCCATCCACTCATCTAACCCAAATGTTATAATATATATAATAATAATAATAATGTTCATTCATTCATCCTTCTGTCCACCTATCTGCTAGTGCTACTACCGTCAGCACAACTTCTACCACTACAGCCACTACTACGACTATGCCTGCTACTACTTCTACTACTAAAATCATCAAAATCTTGCTACATTTACAGTTGAAAGAAAATGCCAGTAAAACAGAGGTGTATTAACAGTATGTTTCTTACACTTAATCTCTATCTGTACTGGAACTTTCCTCTCATACGCAATGTTTTGTAATTAGTAAAGTAATCACTTGTTAAGCTATATAAACAAACAAGGATCACAGATGGAAATAAGTTAGGTAGCTAACTAACCCTGGTGATATACAAGTATGCTGTGCATGGGCCCTGGTAAACACATCAGTAAACAGAGTGGGCGTGGGAGAGTAAAATAAACCCTTCCTATGCACATTTGTGGCTGTGTCCAGAAAGAACAACTTTGAGAGACCCTACCTCCCCGCAATTGTGGAGGTCTGACAGGATTGGGCAGGTGTAAGCAATATGGGGAAAATTCCTCCTGGCCTATACCTATCAATTTGCTTAAACCTATCGAATCCTCTCAGATCTCCTTAAGTGTCTGGAGGGTAAGGGCTTGGGGTGGTCTCTGGACAAGGCAATGGTATGTATAACTGAGTGGGCGTAAGGAGAGTGTAGGTCTACAGGGCGAGTGAGAGAGAGAGAGAGAGAACGTACTTGAAAACAGCAATGAGCAGGTTGACCAGCAGGATGTTGGCCACCAGAAGGTAGCAGGCCATAATGGCAGGAACGATCCAGGCTCCCGTCTTACAGGGCGGCAGAGCCACAACATGCCCGTCCTCTGTGGTGATATTCTGGCCACATGGAGCTAAGCACAATGGCACAACCACAGGGTCAGGATGACACACAAGGTGTCACAGATTGTGTCACAAGACAAATTCTCTTAAAGCTACCCCATTTATTTTGTCATATGACAAAACAAAAGAGTAGCCAGCCTAAAGAGAGTTTCTCCGACAAACATTATTAATAAAGACAAACATATTGTAAAAGCCAGTTGTGTGTCAAAACAAATTCACATACAGACAACGACTAGACAAGCAAGCCAACATAAAACGAACATAAAATCAAATGAAAGAAAGATGTCAACATACAACACAAACAAGGTACATACAAGCAAACCCAGGCATTCCCACCAAACAGACAATCACTACGCTGACATCTAAAATAAACAAACCAACAAATAAACAGAACAACAAATACTTCAAGTTTAGCAAACAAGCAAGAGGCATAATATACTGAATATATGCATCTTTTTTGTAGGGGATAGGAAGGAGTGAGCTCTAGAATGGAAAGGTGTTATGTGCTGAAATGTGTATCTCACAATATATTCTAAAATATATTGTCAATAACTTGCATTCCCAATATATTTAAACATGGCATGATGTTTAAAATATATTGTCACATATGCGTGCCATAGCCTAGCTGAATAATGACTATACTACAGATCAATTGAAATGTATTTAAGATACATTGACATGTATTTAAGATACATCATATGTTTTTTCCATCAGTGATGGTTCAGTTGCTGTGGCTTATAATGGGGACACTCAGCACTTTCTCTTTGGATGCTCATTCGTTTGTTTGCCTATGAATCATTATATAATCATTATATTCATACTCATCTCTGGATTTCAATTGATCACACAAGGCAGCCCAAAGGTAGAGAACTGAAGTAATTTGCTATCTCTCTATCTCACAATTTTACACTCAAATAAATTGGGTTAAAAACTCTGACAACTGAACCACGTGAAAAAACAGATTGCAGATGATGACAGGGTATGATATGTTCTTGTCTGTGTGTGTGTGTGTGTGTGTGTGTGTGTGTGTGTGTGTGTGTGTGTGTGTGTGTGTGTGTGTGTGTGTGTGTGTGTGTGTGTGTGTGTGTGTGTGTGTGTGTGTGTGTGTGTGTGTGTGTGTGTGTGTGTGTGTAAATTCAGAATAATTTTCTGTGTCTAAGTGCATATGAGTGCATATGAGTTAAGGAAATGAGTAGGAAATGTGTAGGTGCGCTTTAAATGTGTGTGTGTGTGTGTGTGTGTGTGTGTGTGTGTGTGTGTGTGTGTGTGTGTGTGTGTGTGTGTGTGTGTGTGTGTGTGTGTATACGTATCTGCACGTGTTTGTGTGTGTGTGTTTGTGTATGTTTGGCTGTATTTGCAAGTGTGCACAAGTATTTGCACATCCATGAGAGTATGGTTGAGAGTGCATTATTGTGAGTTTGTGTGTCTAGATGACATTGTAGTGATGTTACAATCATGTTTTAGTGATAGCAGAGCTGGCGTTGGGGGATGGCAATAATGACTGGGTTTACCTGGCAGGCTTACTTTTCCAAAATCAAACAAAATAGTGAAAATGTCAAAGTAGCATGTCTGTAACAATCCTAGTTCCCTTTCAGATTTAGTAATGTCATCAAAATAAACAAATTAATAAACAAAAATAAACCAAACAAGAGTGCTACTGCCATGAAACACAGTTATTGACCTGTCACTATGTCGTGCTGCATGCTTAACCATAGAGATGGTAAAGAGGGACACGCCTCCTATCTTTGCCATTTGTTAGCTTCTGCGACAGCATGGGCATCACTACTGAGGGATATCTCATAGAGATAGATAGAGGACTCATCTTTATATCTGGGCCATTTTAGCATCTGTGACAGCATGGGCATTGCCACTGAGGGCTATCTCGTAGAGATAGATAGAGGACTCATCTTTATATCTGCGCCATTATAGCATCCGTGACAGCATGGGCATCACCACTGAGGGCTAATCTCATAGAGATAGATAGAGGACTCATCTTTATATCTGGGCCATTATAGCATCTGTGACAGCATGGGCATCGCCACTGAGGGCTATTTCCACCTCTTCTACTTCTATGAGTTCATTGGCGGTCCATAAAAAAACTGAAAAGCTGCATACTGCCACCTACTGTGCAGCAGTGTATATAATCTGAAGTTTGTGGATTTACTGCCAACTGAAGTGCTGAAATATTTGCTCAGCAGTATAATTCATTGCCTGATCCCTCCTGCTGACCGGTATGGAATTCTTCCCTCCACAACCCATAGAAAGTCCCACTCAGTTGACTACATTAAAATGGTGAAAACCTTCAATGACGCTGCCCATGCTAAAACAGGCTTTGTGGAACGTGTACCCTCTATCCATCTCTATGTGCATATCTGACTCAATAGCAGCCCCTAGATGAGGGTGCAGTGATGGTATGGCAGTGAGGCTGGAATGGTGTAGGGTGGGGACGGGACGGGGGTGGGTCTAATTATCGATTTACTGGCATTCTGATTGAACATAGCAATGTTGGTATGGACCATTATTACGCCAGGTTCCATGAGCTCGAAACTGATTTTCGATCATCCAGAGTTTTGAATTCAGCCTGTGCTTTAGCTTCCTACTATGTACATCTGAAACAAAGAATGACAGCATTATTTCAGATCTCCAGCTTTGGGCTAGTCCTTCCATTCTATACACTCTCACACACGCACACACACGCACTCCCTCAAAACAGATGGTGCATTCAGAGAGCAGTCATGTTCCTTATTTGAGTCGATTAATAAATTACTAAGAAATGTTACCTGCTGTTAGACATCACCTGACCTCATCACTAAGATAAGGTGAGCTGTTAGTGATCTGTCCTCTGCTGTTGTCAGAAAATATTATATGGGTATTTTTTACCGCAATTTAAAATTTGCATGACCAGTGTGAATAAGAACCAATCCGGCCACCAATGTCTTTCGTTGCACTAATATAGTTCCTCCTGAAACCAGGGGGAACTGAGAGGTTCCAAGTGCATGGCATTTCAGCACCTGGATGACTTCAGCTAGTCTGCCGAGTGTGTGTGTATGTGTTGGAGGGGTGGGCAGCCTTACACACCGAGCTTGACTCTACACCACTCCACCACCCTTTCCACCTCACTCCCTCCCCCCACATCCACCACCCCTTGTGGGCTTACGGTCGATCTGATCAGCGAACACCTCTCCATAGATCATCCAGTAAGGCATGAAGAAGATGTTCCGAGCCAGCATCCAGGACGGGTCCTCATTGGGATTCAGGATGGCCTGCCTGGCCACTCCGAAACTCATCAACACTACCAGCATGATGATCACAAAGTACATCATGTCAATCATCTGAGAGAGAGAAGGAGTGGGAGGGAGGAGACAGAGTGTGACAAAAAGGGAGACAGGGAGAATGTTGGAACCTGATAATACTCATTCACCTTCATAGAATTCTCATTAAGCGAGCAATTAAGTAGAACATTAGACACCAACAGACAGACAGACAGACAGACAGACAGACAGACAGACAGACAGACAGACAGACAGACAGACGGGCAGACGGGCAGACATACAGACAGAGAGAAAGACAGACAGGCAAACCAAAAGATAGGTTGCAACCAGATTCTCTACCCTTCTCCCGAAGGCTGCATTTGCACACTCCACACCATGGAATTCAAAGCATTGGACTGGTGTAAGCATTAGTTGGAGGTATTTTCCGCTATTGTTAAATCCATGACTGGGAGTGTGCAAGTGCACCCTGCCAGTGACAGACTCCGCCCCCCTCACCATCTTGCCAATCATCATGACATAGGGGCCCAGGTATTTGTTGACGCCAAAGATGTCGAGCAGCCGGATGTACCAATAGATGATGTTAACGCAGTAGATGACCCGGCCGTAACTCATGAGGGGCGGCTCCTGGAGGCGGAGCACCATGCCCACAGAGAAGATGAGGATGGCCATGAGGTCTGTGATGTTCCAGTACTCCTGAAGCCACACCTTTACCTTCTGCAACAGCTTCCCCGGCTCCGACATCAGAATCTGGGGGAGGTAGACAAAGAGGGAAGAATGGAGGGAGAGAGAGCGGGAGAGAGAGGGAAAGAGAAAGAGAGCCGTGCTGGCCTATAAAAGGTCACTGAAGAATTTGTTCTACATAAATAGGTACAGGTTTGGAACTGATGACGAATGCAAATGTATGTTGTTTTAGGAGGATGACATAGAATGCAGGGCTCTTAGTTGGATCATTTCATATGGTCACTGGCATTTAGCTCCTGTACTTTATTTGCTCTTGCATTGGAAAATCTGTGTTGATTTACTAGAATGACACACTTCATAACATGCAACCCACCCACCTCTTTAACATGTGTCTGTGTTATAGACCTGCGCATGCTTGACTGTATTGAAATATCCATGAGAAATCCTTGAGTTGTATTGAGAAATCCTGGAGTTGTATTGAGAAATCCTGGAGTTGTATTGGGAAATCCTGGAGTTGAACCATCTCATTGTATATGTGTGTCCTGCCCTACCTCTCTCATCTTCTCGATGCCATTGGTGAAGATGTAAGCGATGACTATCCACTCCTGCGGTGAGGGCCACAGGTCCATCTTCACCAGCACAATATAGTTGAACAGCATCAGGTACGCCACATAGGCCATCTGGGGACAAAGACACAGTGTCAGGGCCTCCTGGAGCATGTGAAGAGTCTTCAGTGCACGCAGAGGGTCTTACAGACGACATAAGGTGTGGGTCATAAGTGGGTCTTAAGTAGTCTTAGAGGGCATTCAAATGGTTTTAGCACAGACAAGTTAGGTACAGGCAAAACAAGTGATAGTTGGCAAAAAACTAACTGCACAGAATCGCAGCAAACCTTCAGGGTCTCATCAAAATCTAGAGTCGATTCACGTAATGTAGTGACCTCATGAAGCCTGATTTATGAACTAAGCTAGTTTGAATCCCTTTCCCCAGCCTAAAAAATGTACTATTATATATATCAGAGGTAAAAAGTACAATGCAGTGTGACAGACTGTGTTCATATTCATTTTCATGGCTGCTTTGTAGATAAGACAACTACTACAGGAGAGGTAATATCACAGAGGATGGTTTTGAATGCAAAGCAGATCATGATGATTCCCTGACCAAGTATCAAATCAAATCAAACTTTATTTGTCACATGCGCCGATTACAACAAGTGTAGACTTGACCGTGGAATGCTTAAGAACAGTTAAGAAAATATTTACCAAGTAGACTAAAATAAAAAATAATAATAAAAAGTAACATAATAAGAATAAGAATAACGAGGCACCGGTACCAAGTCAGTGTGCAGAGGTACAGGCTAGTTCAGGTAATCTGTACATGTAGGTGGGGGCGAAGTGACTATGCATAGGTAACAAACATACAGCGAGTAGCAGCAGTGTACAAGAGGGAGGGGGTTCAACATAAATTGTCCTGTGGTGATTTTATTAATTGTGCAGCAGTCTTATGGTTTGGGGGTAGAAGCTGTTGAGGAGCCTTTTGGTCCTAGACTTGGCTCTCCGGTACCGCTTGCCGTGTGGTAGCAGAGAAAACAGTCTTGGGTGACTGGAGTCTCTGACACTGGCCTTTCCACTGACACCACCTATTATATAGGTCCTGGATGGCAGAAAGCTTGGCCCAGTGAGGCTGTTTACCTTCGCTTCCTTGAGCACAGGGACTATGGTGGTCTGCTTGAAACATAGTTATTACAGACTCAGTCAGAGAGAGGCTGAAAATGTCAGTGAAGACACATACTGTAACAGTCCGCGCATGCTTTGAGTACATGTCCTGGTAATCCGTCTGGCCCAGCGGCGTTGTGAATGTTGACCTGTTTAAAAGTTTTGTTCACCTCGGCTACAGAGAGCGTTATCACACACAGTCATCCAGAACAGCTGGTGCTTTCGTGGGTAAATCAGTGTTGCTTGCCTCAAAGCGAGCATAAAAGGCATTTAGCTCATCTGGTAGGCTCTCGTCACTGGTCAGCTCGCGTCTGGGTTTCCCTTTGTAGTCCGTAATAGTTTTCAAGCCCTGCCACATCCGACGAGCATCAGAGCCAGTGTAGTAGGTTTCAATCTTAATCCTGTATTGATGCTTTGCTTGTTTGATGGTTTGTCTGAGGGCATAGCGGGATTTCTTATAAGTGTCCGGATTAGTCTCCCGCTCCTTGAAAGCAGCAGCTCTAGCCTTTAACTCGATGCGGATGTTGCCTGTAATTCATGGCTTCTGGTTGGGGTATGTACGTACAGTCACTGTGGGGATGACTTCATCGATGCACTTATTGATGAAACCGATGACTGAGGTGGTGTATTCCTCAATGCCATTGGATGAATCCCGGAACATATTACAGTCTGTGCTGCAAAACAGTCCTGTAGTGAAGCATCCGCATCATCTGACCACTTCCGTATATCTGTTCCTAAAATAAATCCATTCTGTGATATGTTTTTTTTCTGCCCCATACAGTTATAGGGAGGAAGAGAACGGCTTTCCTTTGAGTGTTTTTTATCTCCACGAATAAGAGATGATGCTCCCTATTGGGGAGGGCTTGTGATGTTTTCATTGGACATTGACACAGATACAGACACAGACACAGACACAGACACCACACACAGACACTGCACACAGACACCGAACACAGACACAGACAATGCACACAGACACAGACACTACACACAGACACTGCACACAGACACTGCACTCAGACACAGACACAGACACTGCACACAGACGCTGCACACAGACACCGAACACAGACACAGACAATGCACTCAGGCACAGACACTACACACAGACACTGCACACAGACAGACACAGACACTTCACACAGACACTGACACATACACTGCACACAGACACTGACACTGACACAGACACTGAACACATACACAGTCACAGACATCGTACAAAGACACTGCACACAGCCACTGACACAGACACAAACACTGGCACAGACACATACACGGACACAGACACCGACACAGAAAGAGACACGCTGTCACACACTGCATCTATCTACTGGGTTCTCTGTTAAAAAAACATTCTAATCCCCCCCTAAAATGTTATGGTTCTAGGTAGCAACAAGCCCTGACAGCAGACTCACTGTGTGAAACCAGAACTTGACGATGGGGGCGTTGTAAAACTCATAGATCTTTCGGCCCATGGGGATGAGCCGGTGTCTATTCTGGACCTCCCCCACGCCCTTCTTACGAGACGCCTCCGTGCTTACCTTACCCAGCATGGCCTGGTGCATCACACCCAGAGAGAGAGAGAGAGAGAGAGAGAGAGAGATAGGGATGGAGGGAGGGAGAGAGATACAAAAATACAGGAGAGAGGGAGGAAATCATGAAAGAGCATTAGAGCTGTTCATATACATAGTTTCATGAGCAGTAGCAAACAGAGACAAACTCATTCTGAATGTGTCATGTTAGCGGCATTAAGTGCTGGTGGGGATGATGACACACATGTCGCAGACAAACACTTATGGGTTGAGTCTCAGATGACAGTGACGGACAGTAGAGAGAGAGAGATAGAAAAGAAGAGAGATCGAAAGAGAGAGAGAGATAGAAAAGAAGAGAGAAAAGAAGAGAGAAAAGGAGAGAGAGAGAGATAGAGGACAGATAGGAGAAATAAATATGTCTGAGGTCCATTTCTAGGACTCTAACACAGTTTGCCATCCATAATGGGGGAGTCAAATCCCAGAGGTTATGATCATGGATGCCCAAACTACACCACACAGTTGGGGAGTCAGTGAATGGTATTGTATTGTATTGTATTGCATGTCAAGGGATAAGGGAGAGACACCCTGCGGTGTGAAAATCACACTGCCATGCCTACGTCCTTATTTTAACTGCATATGGACTGGGAGAGTTGGCGATTACAGTGTGTTTTTTGAGGCATCTGAGGCTGACTTGCAATACAATCCCCCCTGGGTGTATTGTAGCCTAGTATATATTTGTATGAATCTGTCTGATTCATATAGTTTGTGTTCTGGGCTGCATTTGAACAATCAGAAACCAGCAGCCCACAATGACAAGCGGAAGAGCTCATGACAGATGTAATCCTTTGAGTGTTTTGGGAAGACTCTCATCAGCATTCTCATAAGCTCCTGATGCCAGTGAGTTTTGGTGCCGGCTGGCTGACTGAATGCAGATGACAATATGTATCGCAATGTCTATGTAGATGGACCGAGTCACCAATTGCCTGTTCTGTATTAAAAGAGAGTGTTCAAACAGTCAGGCAGTGTTTGAAATGGAACCCTACCTCCTATATTGTGCACTATTTTTTGACTAAAGCTCTATGGGCCGTGGTCAAACGTAGTGCACTATACAGGGGATAGGGGTCCATTTCGGACACAGCCACAGAATGTGCATCTGCATAGACCAGGCAGATAGGCAGGCAGGCACAGTTATGTAACCTGAGCAGCTGAAGCTGCTGCCATAGATCAGATGAGACACCCTCTGTCAGCAGCATGCGGAGTGATGCGCTGTTGCCAGAGCCACAGGGGAGAGTGAGGGGCAGCAGTCGCATACGATACTGTACCTCTAGTAAGACCTTAACTAGGAAAGAAACAGAACAGAGGAAGAGAGAGATGGGGGAGGGGAGAGATAGAGAGAGTGAAAGAGAAGGGAAAGCGAGAGAGGTGGAAGAGGGACATCCACAAGGAGCCGAGCGAGGCAAACAGACTGAGACGTTACAACTCCACAACCACGTCTTCGCCGACACGACAGGAAACGAGAAGCAGGATGACAGGTAGGTTTTGGGGAGGGGCATTCTTACTACCCCTCCGGTTGGTCAGAATAGGGACAAGGCTTGGATGGGTGTGTAGGGACAATAACAACGGTGTGTGTTTGTTAACTGTGGGCCTATATCGCTGGCTAAGGGTGCATCCGAAATGGCGCCCTGTTTCCTATAGGGAATAATAATAGGCTTCCATTTGAGACACAGCCTGCGTGTGTATAGTCTGAAGGCGGGGCTGAGGTGGGTGCTCTCACCACGGAGTTGTACTGCGTCTCACAGTAGGATCTTACTGTGAACTCCATGTCCTCTTCTTCCTTCTCATTGGCAGGCTTCTCAGGCTCCTCCTCCTTCTCCTGCAGGTAAGTGTCCTGGTCCTGGGGCATATATGACATCTCATCCTTGTTCTTGAACTCCAGACTCAGGATGGACGGAGGCAGCAGCAGGCCCAAGATCACCTGTACAGGAGTGTGGAGTTAAACACCTGCACACAGGCAATACACACAGCAGAGACGCTTCTTCAACAGTTGTCACGTGGCACGGCGTCGGGAGAGCTATGGTCGTAAGGCATGGGTCCGTTAAAGTGTCAAACATATAGATTTTTTCATTGCTCCCAAAGCAAATGTAATACATACCTGACGTACTGCAGTAAATTCCTCACCTTGCAACTTTCTTTCCTGCAGTCAAATGACCAACTCGCCCTCTAGTGGCCTCACGGGTGGAATGTTATTCATATTTTTCATAATCTCTAAATTAATAAACACGATAAAAATAATGACATGAAAAATCCAGTGTTTCTATGTCAAACGGTTTTTGTATATTTCAGACTTCTGTGATATGTATAAAGTGTCATATTTGGATGCAAACTCAAAATTGAATACATTCCAACTCTATATCTGACATGGAACAGGTGTCTTGTTTTTTTAAGCCCACAACCATGTGTGTGACATGTATTCTGTTGTTTCAAGGTAGATTTGTTAAAGACTACCAAGAAACACTCTGGGTGACCATGATTTAGCACCCTGCAGTAAAGGTTTAAAAGTTGCTCAACTGTCTTCTTGAACCAGTGGATCTGTATAAAGAGAGAGAGACACACACACACACACACACACACACACACACACACACACACACACACACACACACACACACACACACACACACACACACACACACACACACACACACACACACACACACACACACACACACACACACACACTTACTTGACACTCTGAAATGGCATAATTCTATGTCTGATGTGCAGATAGTTTGGGTACCATGAATTGACTATTTAGCAGTCTGGCTGTATAGCAGTCTTATGGCTTCGGGGTAGAAGCTGCCTTGGAGCCTGTTGGTCCAAGAGACGATGCTCCGGTACCATTTGCCAGACGGTAGCATAGTGAACAGTCTATGACTCGGGTGGCTGGAGTCTTTGGCAATTTTTTGGGCCCGCCTCTGGTACCACCTGATATAGAGGTCCTAGATGGCAGGGAGCTCGGCCCCAGTGATGTACTGGGCTGTCCGCACCACCCTTTATAGCGCTTTGTGGTCAAGGGCGGTGACTTTACCATACCAAGCAGTGATGCACCCAGTCAAGATGCTCTCAATGGTGCAGCTGTAAAGTTTTGAGGATCTGAGGGCACATGTCGAATATTTTCAGCCTCCTGAGGGGGGAAGAGGCGCTGCCTTGCCCTCGTCACGACTGTGCAGGTGTGTGTGAACCCATTTAGGCCCTTGGGGATGTGGACACCAGGGAGCCTGAAGCTCTCAACCCGCTTCTCAACAGACCCGTCGATGGCTTAGACCTGGGTAAGCACCTTGATTCCTTAAACATGGCTTACTATGACTGTGATATGCGGTTGTCTTTTATTTTTATTTGATTTATTTAACCTTTATTTAACCAGGTAGGCTAGTTGAGAACACCTTTATTTAACCAGGTAGGCTAGTTGAGAACACCTTTATTTAACCAGGTAGGCTAGTTGAGAACACCTTTATTTAACCAGGTAGGCTAGTTGAGAACACCTTTATTTAACCAGGTAGGCTAGTTGAGAACACCTTTATTTAACCAGGTAGGCTAGTTGAGAACACCTTTATTTAACCAGGTAGGCTAGTTGAGAACACCTTTATTTAACCAGGTAGGCTAGTTGAGAACACCTTTATTTAACCAGGTAGGCTAGTTGAGAACACCTTTATTTAACCAGGTAGGCTAGTTGAGAACAAGTTCTCATTTGCAACTGCAACCTGGCCAATATAAAGCAAAGCAGTGACAGACAACAACACAGAGTTACACATGGAGTAAACAATAAACAAGCCAATAACACAATAAACTAATCAATGACACAGTAGAAAAAAGAAAGTCTATATACAGTGTGTGCAAAAGGCATGAGGAGGTAGGCAATAAATAGGCCATAGGAGCGAATAATTACAATTTACTAGATGAACACTGGAGTGATAAATGAGCAGATGATGATGTGCAAGTAGAGATACTGGCAAAAGGACAGAAAAGTAAATAAAATAAAAACAGTATGGGGATGAGGTAGATAGATTGGGTGGGCTATTTACAGATGAACTATGTACAGCTGCAGCGATCGGTTAGCTGCTCAGATAGTTGATGTTTAAAGTTGGTGAGGGACATAAAAGGCTCCAACTTCAGCGATCTTTGCAATTCGTTCCAGTCACTGGCAGCAGAGAACTGGAAGGAAAGGCGGCCAAATGAGGTCTTGGCTTTGGGGATGATTAGTGAGATATACCTGCTGGAACGTGTGCTACGGGTGGGTGTTGTTATCATGACCGGTGAACTGAGACAAGGCGGAGCTTTACCTAGCATATACTTATAGATGACCTGGAGCCAGTGGGTCTGGCTACGAATATGTAGCGAGGGCCAGCCGACTAGAGCATACAGGTCGCAGTGGTGGGTGGTATAAGGTGATTTGGTAACAAAACAGATGGCACTGTGATAGACTGCACCCAGTTTGCTTTGTAGAGTATTGGAAGCTATTTTGTAGATGACATCACCGAAGTCGAGGATCGGTAGGATAGTCAGTTTTACTAGGGTTAGTTTGGTGGCGTGAGTGAAGGAGGCTTTGTTGCAAAATAGAAAGCCGATTCTAGATTTGATTTTTGATTGGAGATGTTTAATATGTCTTTTATCGATGGTGGTTATTGTTATGTTCTGTTAATTACTGATGTCCCCTTTAAGGATGAAGCGCCCTTGGTCATGCGCAGCATTGTTCTATGTTATTCTGGTACTAACCTGTTTGAGTAAATGTGAAGCTCCAGTTCAATTGCTTGTATTCATAGTCTTTCTTATTACATAAATAAGTACTAAGTGTTAAGACACTACAGTTATGATATCGTTTAGTACCTTGAGCGTGGCTGAGGTGCACCCGTGACTGGCTCGGAAGCCGGATTGCACAGCGGAGAAGGTACGGTGGTATTCGAAATGGTCAGTGATCTGTTTATTAACTTGGCTTTGAAAGACTTTAGAAAGGCAGGGCAGGATGGATATAGGTCTATAACAGTCTGGGTCTAGGGTGTCACCCCCTTTGAAGAGGGGGATGACCTTGGCAGCTTTCCAATCTTTAGGGATCTCGGACGATACAAAAGAGAGGTTGAACAGGCTGGTAATAGGGGTTGTGTAACAGTATAACTTTAGACCGTCCCCTCTCCCATACCCAGGCGCGAACCAAGGACCCTCTACACACATCAACAACTGACACCCATGAAGCATCATTACCCATCGCTCCACAAAAGCCGCGGCCCTTGCAGAGCAAGGGGAACCACTACTTCAAGGTCTCAGAGCAAGTGACGTCACCGATTGAAACACTATTTAGCGCGCAACACCGCTAACTAGGCTAGCGTTTCACATCTGTTACACTCACCCCCCTTTTGACCTCCTCCTTTTCCGCAGCAACCAGTGATCCGGGTCAACAGCATCAATGTAACAGTATAACTTTAGACCATCCCCTCGCCCATACCCGGGCGCGAACCAGGGACCCTCTGCACACATCAACAACTGACACCCATGAAGCATCGTTACCCATCGCTCCACAAAAGCTGTGGCCCTTGCAGAGCAAGGGGAACCACTACTTCAAGGTCTCAGAGCATGTGACGTCACCGATTGAAACACTATTTAGCGCGCACCACCGCTAACTAAGCTAGTGTTTCACATCCGTTACACTTGCAACAATGGCGGCGAATAGTTTTAGAAAGAGAGGGTCCAGATTGTCTAGCCCAGCTGATTTGTACGGGTCCAGTCTCTATTAACTACCTTAAGATTAATGCATTAACTGTAAGTTGCTCTGGATAAGAGCGATGATAAAGGACTGAAATGTAAAACTTTAAAATGTTTCAGATGAGTGAAGGAAAGGACATGTAGTGTCAAGGAAGCTGTATAAGGAAGCTGCATCAATGGATAAGGACCCAATCCATCTTCTCACCACTCTCTACCTGACTTTCTGCTTCAGACCTGTGGCAGCAGGCCAGTCGTATTCATTAGTGCACATCGTGGAAAAACAGATTTGCAACTAAAATACGAAAAGTGTTTCTCATTGGAAAAGTTTAGGTATTGCCTTCCTGTTTCAGTCCGTTTTCTACCATTTGGTGCCTGGTGAATACAACCCAGACAGAAAGGTGTGTGTGTGGTGGGGCTTTATGGGTCATGGTGAGTGCGTGTGTAGTGCTATTTGTTGTGCGATCTACCACTCATGGTATACCATCCTGTTTGCTCTACCTTTGGTTTCTGCTCCATTGAATCTGTTTTCCAACCAGTTCTATACTGCACCTGGATTCATCCTCCTTACACTACACAACCACCCACCGGTCTCCAAGCACAGCTACTCATAATAATACATGACTGTGGCCTTTCATGATCTAAGCAGCTGAATGCTATCAAACCATAGCCAACTCACTGGCTAACCTACTTGACTGGGCTGAATAATAGCACAAGCCTTTACAGTGTAATTTTAGGTGCGTTGTCGTAAATCAACATTGAAAGCGTTAGGGACGGTCAAGCAATAGCTCAGATATGGGATATCATTAGCCATTATTCCCATCAGGCCTAGCGGGGTAATTGCAGCATCTATTTCAGTATACACTTTCACCTCTCCATCCATCCGTCCGTCTGTCTGTCTGTCTGTCTGTCTGTCTGTCTGTCTGTCTGTCTGTCTGTCTGTCTGCCTGTCTGTCTGTCTGTCTGTCTGTCTGTCTGTCTGTCTGTCTGTCTCTGTCTGTCTCTGCCTCTCTCTGTCTGTCTCTCTCTCTCTCTCTCTCTCTCTCTCTCTCTCTCTCTCTCTCTCTCTCGCTCTGTCTGTCTGTCTCTCTTCGTCTATCTGTCTGTCTGCCAGCTGGTCAACTCCATTTAGACAATGCACCGTGTGACCCCTAACCCTCTGACCTTAAGTCCAGAGTTCTTGCGCATGCGCAGCCGTCCCATCCACATGTCGGTGAGCAGCATCTGGCTGCAAGTGTGGGCGATGAAGTCGCGGTGCTTGGCGGCCACAGCCAGCTGAAGGCAGGTGGCGTTACTCCAGTTCTTCAGCTCATAGGTTAGCAGCTTCATGGCCATCTGCTCATCCTGCTTGTAAGACTGGTCCAGCAGCTCAACGGCTAGCTGGCCAAACTCACTGAAACACACATATAGGATGTCACACAGTGAATGTTTGGTGGACTAGGCTACATTGCAGTTGGACATATCAACATAACGTACAGATAAATGCACTGCTACGCGCGCGCACACGCACACGCACACGCACACGCACACACACACACACACACACACACACACACACACACACACACACACACACACACACACACACACACACACACACACACACACACACACACACACACACACACACACACACACACCAAACACACACACCAAACACTAGTCAGAGGATTAGGATAAGGCTTCAACAGCCAAACTCTGAGGAACAAACATACCAATATGGTCTGTACTTGACAGAAAGAGAGGTGTCAGGGCTTTGAAGAGAATGTGTGTGTGTGTGTGTGTGTGTGTGTGTGTGTGTGTGTGTGTGTGTGTGTGTGTGTGTGTGTGTGTGTGTGTGTGTGTGTGTGTGTGTGTGTGTGTGTGTGTGTGTGTGTGTGCGCGCCACCTGGCAGTTCTTCCCTCTAATCAGCTTCCAACATTTTCATTACAGTATTTTTACTTGAGCAAGAACACACGAAGAACTAACACGAAGGTCCATCCCACACACATACCATTAATTAAACTACATGTGTGTCATTGGCTAGAGTACCCTATATGTGTTATCATTAGCTCTATAAATGTACGGCAGTCCTATGAGATGTGTGTGTTATCTAAAGCAGGTCAGGCTGAGAGGAGGAGTGTGGATGCCGCTCCAGTCCAGACTCCCAGCTCAACTCCACATTAATCATTTAGAAGAAAACTTTCCTTGAAATAGGTGGCGCTCAGCCTAGAAAATAGACTCTGACCACTTGGTTAGCATCTATCTCAGCATGCTGAGAAGGTGTGTGCGAGGGGTTAATTTGAGGGTATGCCCAAGTGTGGCAAACTCTACAAATGCTTACATGTTTGTGATTGCTTGTCTAACTCTGTGTGAGTATCTGTGTTTGTTTTGAACTCTATGCGTGCCTGTCTTGTGGTCTATAGTACCTGGAGTTATGGTTGAGCTCCTGTGAGATGTCGTCCACCATGTCGTTCTCGGAGGCCTCGTGGGCCATGGCCTTACACAGCTTACAAGCCACCAGGGCTTTAGCCATGGCCTCCTCCCCATGCTGCCAGAAGAACAGTGCCATCTTCTGTCTCTTCATCAGCACGGCCCACACCATCAACTCATGGAAGGGGAAGTGGAAGTGGTTTATCTCAGGGTCGTCCAGGTCAATGTCCACCTCCTCCTCCCGCTTCCGTGTAGTCTTCTGACGACCCCTTCGGATCGGCATGTCATCCTTACGCATGGCACACAGGACGAGAGCAGAGAAATGGATTAATGGGTTTTTGAATGTGATGCTCAGCCTTGGCACATTTAGGGAGAGAGATGGACATTAAGAGAGACTGTGATCAAATAATATTATTCACACTGGCTATGGTCTTGGAGAGATGGATGTAGTACCATGGCCATGTATTGATAAAGGCCTATTGGTTTACACTCATGTCAGAGTGAAGGTGGAAAGTACTGACAATTGAGAACTGAGAAAGGCCTTGGTGTTTTATGTCTGTCTGCTTAGGATATTCTGACATGTATTCCAATATTTATTCGGATATTTCCCTACTACTTCCATATCTCATTAAACAGGGAGACTTCAGCTGAGTCAAGATTAATTAATTTTCGATTTTTGGACAAAGGAGTGAATTTAACTGATCTCAGCTAAACTGTGTGAAAATGAGGAAGATTAGATTGAATAATATATTCAATTTTGATTTGTTCACAGATTGCCTTAAGTATCCCCATCGACTAAAGACTTCTACTTAGAGATATCCATGGTAATGGTATCACCATGGTAATGCCTGCTTCACTGACAAACACACAAACATGCAAGGTATCAGAATGCTGTATAAGAAATAATAACACAAGTCACACAAAGTATTTACATTGTCATAAACCCTGTACACAGACAAGATGTCATATCGGGGCATTCTGTTATTCTAACCAGGGGAAAACACCAAACTGTACAACCTGGATGTAACTAGCCAAGTCACCTGTGATACAAGTCAGTATTCCATGTCCAGCTATGTCTGAGGACGTCGGGAGATGACGTGGAAACTGTTCACTTGGGGCAACAATGAGCTCTGTTACCTTCATGTAGGTTTTAGTTTTGCTAGGGCGTTGTGGACCGGGATGGCGGATGGTTGCAAGTTCGAATCCAGTGATAGAAAGTTGTTTTTGATACTTTTGTTTTAAGCCTATCCCAAACCTTAACCCTTACCTTAACCATTCAGAGTTAATGCCTAACCTTAACCATTCACAGTTAATGCCTAACCTTAAGAATTTGGAGTTAATGCCTGAACTTAACCCTAACCTTAAAAATTCTGAGTTATTGCCTAAAATTAACCTTAAACACTCTGAAATATAACGTTTGGAACAACTTTGAAATTTGACGTTTGAGGAACATGGAACAACATCTCATTCTGATGCGAGACTGTGAGAGCTGTTCATCTGATTTAGAATTCCTCACAATCAAATGTCGACCGCATTATCTACCAAGGGAATTCTCTTCGATTATAATCACAGCCATATATATTCCCCCCAAGCAGACACATCGATGGCTCTGAACGAACTTTATTTGACTCTTTGCAAACTGGAATCCACACATCCCGAGGCTGCATTCATTGTAGCTGGGGATTTTAACAAGGCTAATCTGAAAACAAGACTCCCTAAATTGTATCAGCATATCGATTGCGCAACCAGGGCTGGTAAAACCTTGGATCATTGCTATTCTAACTTCCGCAATGCATATAAGGCCCCTCCCCCGCCCTCTTTTCGGAAAAGCTGACCACGACTCCATTTTGTTGCTCCCTGCCTACAGACAAAAGCTAAAACAAGAAGCTCCCACGCTGAGGTCTGTTCAACGCTGGTCCGACCAATCTGATTCCACGCTCCAAGACTGCTTCCATCACGTGGACTGGGATATGTTTCGTATTGCGTCAAACAACAACATTGACGAATACGCTGATTCGGTGAGCGAGTTCATTTGAACATGCGTTGAAGATGTCGTTCCCATAGCAACGATTAAAACATTCCCTAGCCAGAAACCGTGGATTGATGTCAGCATTCGCGTGAAACTGAAAGCGAACCACTGCTTTTAATCAGGGCAAGGTGACCGGAAACATGAACGAATACAAACAGTGTAACTATTCCCTCCGCAAGGCAATCAAACAAGCTAAGCGTCAGTATAGAGACAAAGTAGAATCGCAATTCAACGGCTCAGACACAAGAGGTATGTGGCAGGGTCTACAGTCAATCACGGATAACAAAAAGAAAACCAGCCCAGTCACGGACCAGGATGTCTTGCTCCCAGGCAGACTAAATAACTTTTTTGCCCGCTTTGAGGACAATACAGTGCCACTGAAACGGCCCGCAACCAAAACATGCAGACTCTCCTTCGCTGCAGCCGAGGTGAGTAAAACATTTAAACGTGTTAACCCTCGCAAGGCTGCAGGCCCAGACGGTATCCCCAGCTGCGCCCTCAGAGCAAGCGTAGACCAGCTGGCTGGTGTGTTTACGGACATATTCAATCAATCCTTATCCCAGTCTGCTGTTCCCACATGCTTCAAGAGGGCCACCATTGTTTCTGTTCCCAAGAAAGCTAAGATAACTGAGCTAAATGACTACCGTCATCATGAAGTGCTTTGAGAGACTAGTCAAGGACCATATCACCTCCACCCTATCTGACACCCTAGACCCACTCCAATTTGCTTACCGCCCAAATAGGTCCACAGACAATGCAATCTCAACCACACTGCACACTGCCCTAACCCATCTGGACAAGAGGAATACCTATGTGAGAATGCTGTTCATCGACTACAGCTCAGCATTGAACACCATAGTACCCTCCAAACTCATCATCAAGCTCGAGACCCTGGGTCTCAACCCCGCCCTGTGCAACTGGGTACTGGACTCCCTGACGGGCCACCCCCAGGTGGTGAGGGTAGGTAACAACATCTCCACCCCGCTGATCCTCTCCTCAACACTGGGGCCCCACAAGGGTGCGTTCTGAGCCCTCTCCTGTGCTCCCTGTTCACCCACGACTGCGTGGCCACGCACGCCTCCAACTCAATCATCAAGTTTGCGGACGACACAACAATGGTCCTTCTGTAGCACAGTTGGTAGAGCATGGCGCTTGTAACGCCAGGGTAGTGGGTTTGATTCCCGGGACCACCCATACGTAGAATGTATGCACACATGACTGTAAGTCGCTTTGGATAAAAGCGTCTGCTAAATGGCATATATAGTGGTAGGCTTGATTACCAATAACGACGAGACGGCCTACAGGGAGGAGGTGAGGGCCCTCGGAGTGTGGTGTCAGGAAAATAACCTCACACTCAACGTCAACAAAACTAAGGAGATGATTGTGGACTTCAGGAAACAGCAGAGGGAACACCCCCCTATCCACATCGATGGAACAGTAGTGGAGAGGGTAGTAAGTTTTAAGTTCCTCTGCGTACACATCACAGACAAACTGAATTGGTCCACCCACACAGACAGCATCGTGAAGAAGGCGCAGCAGCGCCTCTTCAACCTCAGGAGGCTGAAGAAATTCGGCTTGTCACCAAAAGCACTCACAAACTTCTACAGATGCACAATCGAGAGTATCCTGTCGGGTTGTATCACCGCCTGGTACGGCAACTGCTCCGCCCACAACCGTAAGGCTCTCCAGAGGGTAGTGAGGTCTGCACAACGCATCACCGGGGGCAAACTACCTGCCCTCCAGGACACCTACACCACCCGATGTCACAGGAAGGCCATAAAGATCATCAAGGACAACAACCACCCGAGCCACTGCACCCCGCTATCATCCAGAAGGCGAGGTCAGTACAGGTGCATCAAAGCTGGGACCGAGAGACTGAAAAACAGCTTCTATCTCAAGGACATCAGACTGTTAAACAGCCACCACTAACATTGAGTGGCTGCTGCCAACACACTGACTCAACTCCAGCCACTTTAATAATGGGAATTGATGGGAATTTATGTAAAATATATCACTAGCCACTTTAAACAATGCTACTTAATATAATGTTTACATACCCTACATTATTTATTATTTATCTCATATGTATACGTATATAATGTACTCTATATCATCTACTGTATCTTTATGTAATACATGTATCACTAGCCACTTTAAACTATGCCACTTTGTTTACATACTCATCTCATATGTAAATACTGTACTCGATACCATCTACTGCATCTTGCCTATGCCGCTCTGTACCATCACTCATTCATATATCTTTATGTACATATTCTTTATCCCTTTACACTTGTGTGTATAAGGTAGTAGTTTTGGAATTGTTAGCTAGATTACTCGTTGGTTATTACTGCATTGTCGGAACTAGAAGCACAAGCATTTCGCTACCCTCGCAATTAACATCTGCTAACCGTGTGTATGTGACAAATAAGATTTGATTTGATTTGATTTGACATAGTAAACGTAAATCTGTCTCCAACCATTTAGTTTGATATGTTACGTTTTGTATGGTATGTATTCATTTGTGTATGTCCATCATCCATTTCGTATATTTTACGAATTGCAATTCGTACAATATGTTACAATTTTGCAATATGTATGATATGTTCTGAATTCCAATTTGTTGTGCCTAACATCAGCTAGGTTGCTAGGTGGTTAATGCTAACATTAGCTAAGTGGCTAATGTTAGCTAGGCTAGGGGTTAGGGTTAAGGGTTAAGGTTATAAGTTAGGTTAAAGAGATAGGGTTAGGGGAAGGTTTAGTTAAAATGCTAATGTTGTCTGTGATGAGATTCAAACTTGCAACATTTGGGTTGCTAGACATTTGTGTTATACGCCCACCCATCCACCCTGACCAACCACCCTCCTTTCGGTTTATGTAACCACACCAAGCGTAACATATCATGCTAATTTGAGTGTCCTGCATTTACTTTTACTATGTTACGTCTCGTCTATGAGACCAGGCTGAACTGTAAATGAATCATAACGACACTGTGACCCGGAACTCACCTCCATCCCCAGCAGTTTCAGGGCTTTGGGCTGGAAAGGTAACAAAAACATGGTTATAAAGAAAGAAACAAACTCAAGGGAAATGTTTCACATTTAAAATATGCACACACATAAAGTGACACAAAAGGAACAAATGTACACACACTCAATAAGCCAGATGTTCAAATACAGAAATATATGCATTAACTAAATAATACAGCTGTCCTGTTCCAGATCAACAGTAACCTGTTGTAAACCAGACAGTAACCTGTTGTAAACCAGACAGTAACCTGTTGTAAACCAGACAGTAACCTGTTCTAAATTAACAGTAACCTGTTCCAGATTAACAGTAACTTGTTCTAGACCAGACACTAACCTGTTCCAGATTAACAGTAACTTGTTCTAGACCAGACAGTAACCTGTTCTAGATGAACAGTAACCTGTTGTAGACCAGACAGTAACCTATTCTAGATTAACAGTAACTTGTTCTAGACCAGACACTAACCTGTTCCAGATTAACAGTAACTTGTTCTAGACCAGACAGTAACCTGTTCTAGATGAACAGTAACCTGTTGTAGACCAGACAGTAACCTATTCTAGATTAACAGTAACTTGTTCTAGACCAGACAGTAACCTGTTCCAGATAGATTTTAACCATTAACCTAGATGAACAGTTGTCTTTAGATATACTGAACAAAAATATAAACGCAACAAGCAGCAATTTCAAAGATTGTACTGAGTTACAGTTGAAGTAATTTTTTTATGGCCCTAATTTATGGATTTCACATGACTGAGCAGGGGTGCAACCATGGGTGGGCCTTGGATGGCATCCACTGGGGAGCCAGGCCCAGCCAATCCAAATGAGTTTGTCGCCACAAAATGGCTTCATTACAGACAGAAATACTCCTCAGTGTACCCCCCTTCAGACGATCCCAAAGGTGAAGAATCTAGATGTGGAGGTCCTGGGCTGGCGTGGTTACACGTGGTCTGTGGTTGTAAGGCCAGTTGGACGTACTTCCAATTTCTCTAAAACAATATTGTAAGCAGCTAATGGTAGAGAAATTAACATTGCCTTAAAACTTGAGACATCTGTGGAATGGTGTTATATGACTAAACTGCACATTTGTAAAATACCTTTAATTGTCCCCAGCACAAGGTGCACCTGTGTAATGATCATAATGTTTAATCAGCTTCTTGATATGCCACACCTGTTAGGTGAAAGGACTATCTTGGCAAAGGAGAAATGCTCACTAACAGGGATGTAAACACATGTGTACACAATATTTGAGAAACATTTTTTTTATTTCAGCTCATGAAACATGGGACCATGTTGCATTTCTATTTTTCTTCAGTGAAGTAACCTGTTACCGTAACCTGCTCTCTTTCATCGGTGTGTGTTTGTGTGTAAGGGCAAGGCTGGCAAAGTGGAGTTCCATGCAGCGGAAGGCTGGTATTAAAGCAGGCCGTGTATGAATTATGTATTCATCAGCCATCATGTGATCTACTTCCCCAACTGCTGGTAAAATAACTCAGGCCTCCTGTGGGGATGTTGATATCTGCGTCTATTTCAAGGCTGTGTTCCTACCACTGTGTGTGTCTGTGTATGTCTGTGTTTGTGTGTGTGCGTGCCAGCTTTCCCACTGCTGTTTTATCTAACATGAGACTGTCAGTGTGCCCAAATCTTTTCAAAACAGATCAAAGATAAGCTAGATGGCTACCTCTGTTTCTTGCATCCTCTGTCTCTCTTTTTCACACACACACACACACGCACACGCACACGCACACACACACACACACACACACACACACACACACACACACACACACACACACACACACACACACACACACACACACACACACACACACACACACACACACACACACACACACACACACACTGCTGGAATAGTCATTGCTCTACACCAGGGCTCTCCAACCCTATTCCTGGAGAGCTACCCTCCTGTACGTTTTTGCTCTAACCCCAGTTTTAACTGACCTGATTCAGTTTATCAACCAGCTGATTATGTGAATCCGGTGCGCTAGACTCGGGTCGGAGTGAAAACCTATAGACGGTAGCTCTCCAGGAACTTGGTCGGAGTAAAAACCTATAGGATGGTAGCTCTCCAGGAACAGGGTCGGAGTGAAAACCTATAGGACGGTAGCTCTCCGGGAACAGGGTCGGAGTGAAAACCTATAGGACGGTAGCTCTCCGGGAACAGGGTCGGAGTGAAAACCTATAGGACGGTAGCTCTCCAGGAACAGGGTCGGAGTGAAAACCTATAGGACGGTAGCTCTCCGGGAACAGGGTCGGAGTGAAAACCTATAGGACGGTAGCTCTCCAGGAACAGGGTCGGAGTGAAAACCTATAGGACGGTAGCTCTCCGGGAACAGGGTCGGAGTGAAAACCTATAGGATGGTAGCTCTCCAGGAACAGGGTCGGAGTAAAAACCTATAGGATGGTAGCTCTCCAGGAACAGGGTAGGAGTGAAAACCTATAGGACGGTAGCTCTCCAGGAACATGGTCGGAGTGAAAACCTATAGGACGGTAGCTCTCCGGGAACAGGGTCGGAGTGAAAACCTATAGGATGGTAGCTCTCCAGGAACAGGGTAGGAGTGAAAACCTATAGGACGGTAGCTCTCCAGGAACAGGGTCGGAGTGAAAACCTATAGGACGGTAGCTCTCCAGGAACAGGGTCGGAGTGAAAACCTATAGGACGGTAGCTCTCCAGGAACAGGGTCGGAGTGAAAACCTATAGGACGGTAGCTCTCCAGGAACAGGGTCGGAGTGAAAACCTATAGGATGGTAGCTCTCCAGGAACAGGGTCGGTAAAAACCTATAGGATGTGAAAACCTATAGGACGGTAGCTCTCCAGGAACAGGGTCGGAGTGAAAACCTATAGGATGGTAGCTCTCCAGGAACAGGGTCGGAGTGAAAACCTATAGGACGGTAGCTCTCCAGGAACAGGGTCGGAGTGAAAACCTATAGGATGGTAGCTCTCCAGGAACAGGGTCGGAGTGAAAACCTATAGGATGGTAGCTCTCCAGGAACAGGGTTGGAAAATCCTGCTCTACACAATAGTCCTTCTATCGTGGACTGTTCCACAGTTCTTTAAGGAGCCTTGTCTTGAAGGAGGCCTTGAAACAGCACAATCAACAATAAAATATCTCCTTTCTATCTCACAGCCATTGTTCGTAACAGTATAATGTAGTGCAGTTCAGCACTGCTTTCTATTAGCAGTGTGTGAGAGATGCAGAGTGTGAAAATGAGGCCGTATCCCTAGTGCAGGTTCCAGTTAGAGTGACATGCATGTACATCCTGCATTCAGAGGGACTGCATAGTTATTCATATTCATTTATAGGACCTTTGATCATACAAAAAACAGGTTCATTAAGTACCACATTTCCATCACTCCAAAAGTGAGGCTCGGGTTGGCTTTCAGTTGGCTTGTCAGTTTGTGTTTCTGTTACTACAGAGCACCTGTCCACACAGCAGTACCTTCTTTAACTGTTCAGTCTGAACAGGCGACAAACCATCCCATCACCTGCATTCAGCCCCGAATAAACTGACAAAAAGCACGACACAACCCACTACCGTTAGTCAAAACCAAATCCCACACATTGCGTATCATACCCTCACAGCTCACACACACAAGCATTCAGTTCAGCCTCATATCCATCACACATACACAAAGACACAGACACATGGGCTGGAATTAAACCTGCCATAGCAAAATCAATACAGTGTATTTCTTTACAAACGTCATCCCACATGGACACATGCTTCTCTTCTTCTTCTGAAAACTGAAAGCCTACCTGAGGTGAGTCCACCAGGTTAGTAGTTGTAGGTTTGTATATAGTACCTAAGACCAGTCAGTTAGTTTATTTGAACATGGGAAAAAGAGCTACTGCATAAATACTGCAATGCAGGTTTGATTCAATTGAGCCCACAGAGACAAGTAGACATGGTAAACATTGGGGACAACAACTGTCCCCACTCATTGAAGCTACAAAAGTTCAAGGCCGACCGCGGTACTGCAGACATTGTTAGCAGAAAACAGGATCCTTAATTATAGTGAATGGAAAAAGTTTAATCTTCGTGGTCAAACTTCGTGTAAATATTATTATTTTTTGAAGACAATCATGATGCCAATAATTGCTTCCAATTCACCAGATATACTGTATGTCATTTAACTGATTATTTGACAATCTCACACAGAAGAGGTGATAAGGATAATTTAGTTTGCTTATGGCACCTTTCAGTACCCCGGTCAGCCTTCAACTTGAGTTCATCAATGAGAGGGAGCAGCACTAAGCTAGCCTGCAAGGTCACTTCCTGGAGTAGGTCAAACTGTGTATGTTATGTCTCCATGAGACGCTATCTTAACCGACTTCATTTGGCTTCAATGCGCTATTGAGTCCCCACATATGAATGGTGTCACGTGATCGATGGCTTTTTCCACTTACTATGTATACAGTCATTGACATTTATGTACATACTGTGCCTTCAATAAGTATTCACTCCCCTTGACTTTTTCCACATTTTGTTGTGTTAGAAAAAATGGGATTAAAATGGATTTCATTGTGATTTTTTTTGTCAACGATTTACACAAAATACTCTGTAATGTCAAAGTGGAAGAAAAAATACATGTAAAATAAAACACTAATATGTCTTGATTAGATAAATATTCGACCCCCTGAGTCAAAACATGTTAGAATCCCCTTTGGCAGCATTTACAAAAGTGTCTTTCTGGGTAAGTCTCTAAGAGCTTTGCACACTTGGATTGAACAATAATTGCAAACTATTCTTTAAATCTGTCGTTGATGATTGCTAGACAGACATTTTAGGTCTCGCCATAGATTTTCAAGCCAATTTAAGTCAAAACTGTAACTAGGCCACTCAGGAGCATTCAGTGTTGTATTAGTAAGAAACTCCAGTGTATATTTGGCCTTGTATTTTAGGTTATTGTCCTGCTGAAAGATATATATTTTTTCTCCCATTGTCTGTTAGAAAGAAGACTGGACTAGGTTTTCCTCCAGGATTTTGCCTGTGCTTAGCTCAATTCCGTTTATTTTTATCATAAAAAACTCCCTAGTCCTTGCCAATGGCAATCATACCCATAACATGATGAGGCCACCACCATGCTTGAAAATATGAAGAGTGGCACTCAGTGATGTGCTGTGTTGGATTATTGGCCCCAAACATAATGCTTTGTATTCAGGACATAAATAGCTAATCAAATGGCTACCTGGACTACCTGCATTGACCATTTTTTGCACTAACTCCCTTGCATTGACTCCATGCACACACACTGGACTCTACCTAAACACACACACATTCACACTCATGACATACGCTGCTGCTACTGTCTATTATCTATCCGGTTGCCTAGTCACTTTACCCCTACCTATATGTACAGTACATAGCTACCTCAATTACCTCGTGCACCTGGACATCGACTTGGTACTGGTACTCTCTGTATATAGCCATGTTATTTTTTATTCCCTATATATAGCCATGTTATTTTCTACTTCCTGTATATAGCCATGCTATTTTTACTTGTTATTTTTATTCGTTATTCACTGTTTATTTATTCCTTGTGTTACTATTTCTATTTTTTTATTACATTTTTATCTTATCTTTAACTCTACTGACTCAAGACATTTTAGCTTTTCATGATCTATTATTTTAATTAATTCCACTTTAACATCATGGGTTGTAGGCCAGTGTAATAATCTTAATTTAATTAATTAATTTAATACATTTTAAACCCAGGCTGTAGCACAACTACATGTGGAAAAAGTATAAGGGTGTGAATACTTTCTGAAGGCACTGTTTCATTTGCAGAATAGGAAAGTGTAAAGCTGGTCTGCCACTCACTCGTTTGGGTCCAAAGAGGTTATGATACAGCGTTCTAAACCTCTTCCTGGTGTAGTTGCATCGGTATGCTCCGCCCATCAAGTACTCGATGACCAATCCAATGTCAATGAGACTAATGCGGTAATCTGGTGGGAGGTTACCCTGGGGACCGAGAAATTGGTGAGACCACGCCGCACACTCCCACGACAGTTGAGCATAAGAAGGTGAAAGGAAGAGAAAACAACACACACAAATCATACACACTTCACGTCACACATTCACACACATTTGTTTTGTGCTAAAAAGAATAGGTGATTAGTTGATTCACCTTGAAGTAGATCCAACTGAACCCTGGATATTCTTGCTTGGAAAGAGCACACAAGGTCAGTGAGTATACAGCACAAGGCCAAGGAGAGATAGGAGACACAGACCCCCAGATAAGATCACAGAGTTTATAACCTAACCTAATTTAAATGACCTTAGCTTAATTTAAATGAAGTTAGCTTAGCTTAATTTATCATAACTTAGCTCAGTTTAACTTAGGTTATTTCAACAGCACTGAGATCGACGTCAGTATACTGTACTCTGAGAGGAGAGGGGTGGAGGAGTCAAGGAGGTAGGAGGAAGAGGGAGACCATGAAAATAGAGAAAAGGTTAAGGAGAAGATGGAAAAATACTAATCTTGAGGAAATGGAAAAATTTAAAAATCAGATCAATGCTTACTTAATTTGTCTGATTGCTATGTACTAATTGCATATGTAATATATGACCAGATCTTATCAGGGGTTCAGTGCTGGAAGAGAGAGACAACCAGAAGTCTGAAGAGGAGGATAAAAGGAGAACAAATGAGAGACGTTTCTTGTTAGAAATAGGCCTTCATCATCCACTTCAGCTAGTAGGCAGAACTCTATGAGCCCACTGTAATTTACCAGGAGGCCATTAGGTCCAAACCAGTGGAGGCCGGTGAGCGGGAAAAATAGGGAAGTTGGGCTCCCGCTGCTCCTTAGAGCTGGGCCAATTATCATACATCTACGGACCATCTCATCCACTGCCCCTGGTTACTTTAGTGGGAAGCTCCCTATATGCCCCATCAAAACGTACTCTATTTAGTTTCTGTTATCCCAGTAAAGCCTCAGTTATCCAGCCAAAGCTCAGAGGCAACCCTTTGAAGTGGGAGAACTCCCAAGGAGGATGCGCTTGTGTTTTTTCACACAAGTTCCGATTAAACGCAGCACTATGCCGTTCCCCGTCCTCTACATAGAATGTTCTAAACCTTGCTGGGTGAACATACTCTATCCCATGTTGGCTACATTATTGGCTACATCTATTACCATGTCAGAGCACTGCCCTGCTGCTCCCTTCAAACAAACTATCCCTACAATGAGTGAGCTGACCTCACCATCACTCTGAGGTTCTAGAGGTGCACTTACACAGTCTTATGATGCCGAGACCTGAATACAACTAGTATTTATTTCCTGTCAAATATTTTGAGTGTTAAATCAAGCATGTCTGAAATTCCATATGGGCAGGGTTTGCCCGTATGGAACTAGCTATTGTATTGGTTCCAGTGCACCAAACAAGCTCCGTCAAACACACCAAAAGTAGTTGAACGAAAATAAATTATATTTGTTTACCGTGTCTGCTTACACGCTCATACGGTTGTACACAGTAGCGGCAATCACATTGATTAGGTATAGGCCCCCAAGTCAATCAATTGCAGATAAAGGAAAAGCACACTACAGGTTCACTCAGAATGTTTAACTCTGCATTGTCACGCCCTGGCCATAGAGAGGCTTTTTAATCTCTATTTTGGTTAGGCCAGGGTGTTACTAGGGTGGGCATTCTATGTCCTTTTTTTATCTATGTTTTGTATTTCTATGTCTTGGCCTGGTATGGTTCTCAATCAGGGACAGCTGTCTATCATTGTCTCTGATTGAGAACCATACTTAGGTACCCTTTTCTCCCACCTGTTTTGTGGGAAGTTAACTTTGTAGTTGTTCAGGGCACATAGGCCAAAGCTTCACGGTTTGTAGTTGTTCAGGGCACAGAGCCCAAAGCTTCACGGTTTGTCTTCGTTCAGGGCACATAGCCCAAAGCTTCACGGTTTGTAGTTGTTCAGGGCACATAGCCCAAAGCTTCACGGTTTGTCTTCGTTCAGGGCACAGAGCCCAAAGCTTCACAGTTGGTGTTTTGTTCTTCGTTTTGTCGGCGTCATTTTTAAATAAAGTTAAAATGTACGCTTACCATGCTGCACCTTGGTCCAGTCCTTCAGCCAGCCGTGACATGCATTTTGTAGGCAGGTGTGGTTTCTTCACAAAATGTCACCCTGGGTGTGTCAGTTTTAACAAGGTTAACACCTCCCATACTGCATAATAATTGCAGTGCCCTTCTCCTTTATCTTCAGTTGTTTGCATTGGGGCCATTGTACAGTGGGTCCGAAATTATTGATACCCTTGATAAACATGAGCAAATTATTAATTAATTTATAATAATACAGTTGCTCAGGGAAAGAGATTTTGTTTAACAAGTAAAATGTTATATATTTTATTTGGAACCACGCTATATATGTCAACTAACTGATGAACTTTTATTGTAAAAAGCTGTAACACCTCAACTTGCTTTTATGATGCTAGGTACGAAAGCCTGTACACAACTGCAGTCATGCAGTAAGCCAAGAGATGTCAGCTAGTTTAATCACTCCAAGTAATGTCATGTTGACTTATTCCAGCACCAGAGGATCCAAGGGTTAGAGTTCAGGGGCCAAAGTTACACACTAAAGCCAATAGCAGTTGCACACTCCCTCTCGTGGACTTAAAGATGGTGTCCCTTCATCCGATGCTTACATAAATTCAATGCTTTTAAATCCATAATGTGTGGAGAATCATGACATAGCCAATGATAGTCTAAGATTTCCTCCAGAGAGAGAACAGGGGAAGAGGACAGGATGTTTGGGCCATCCTGATTAAAGCAATGCATCCTACTATACTGCACACCAATTCCACACACTCAATACCACACCTTCACACAGCAAGACAAGAGGAAGAGAATAAAAACACAGATATTGGGCAAAAGCCTAAACCGCCATGCTCTATGGTTTGTGTGAGCTTTATCATACGTTTTAATTTGATAAAATATAAATAACTAATAGATAGTATATACAGTACCAGTCAAAAGTTTGGACACACCTATTCATTCCATATATTTAATATTTGAGATTCTTCAAAGTATTCACCCTTTGCCTTGATGACACCTTTGTACACCCTTGGCATTCTCTCAACAATCTTTATGTGGTAGTCACCTTGAATGCATTTCAAATAACAGGTGTGTAAATTCGTGGAATTTCTTTCCTTCTTAATGCGTTTGAGCCAATCGCTTGTGTTGTGACAAGGTAAGGGTGGTATACAAAAGTTAGCCCTATTTGGTAAAAGACCAAGTCCATATCATGGCAAGAACAGCTCAAATAAGCAAAGAGAATCGACAGTCCATCATTACTTTAAGATATTAAGGTCCGTCAATCCGTAAAATGTCAAGAACTTTGAAAGTTTCTTCAAGTGCAGTCACAAAAATCATCAAGCGCTAGGATGAAACTGGCTCTCATGAGGACCGCCACAGGAATGGAAGACCCAGAGTTACCTCTGCTGCAGAGGATAAGTTCATTAGAGTTACCAGCCTCAGAAATTAAAGCCCAAATAAATGGTTCACAGAGTTCAAGTAACAGACACATCTCAACATCAACTGTTCAATCTGTTTAATCAGGCCTTCATGGTCGAATTGCTGCAAAATAAGAACACTGCTAAAGGACATCAATAATAATAAGAGACTTGCTTGGACCAAGAAACATGAGCAATGGACATTAGAAATCTGTGGTCTGATGAGTCCAAATTTGAGATTTTTGGTTCCAACCGCCATGTCTTTGTGAGACGCAGAGTAGGTGAAAGGAGGATCTCCGCATATGTGGTTCCCACCGTGAAGCATGGAGGAGGTGTGATGGTGTGGAGGTGCTTTGCTGGTGACACTGTCTGTGATTTATTTAGAATTCAAGGCACACTTAACCAGCATGGCTACCACAGCATTGTGCAGTGATACGCCATCCCATCTGGTTTGTGCTTAAGGGGAGTATCATTTTTCAACAGGACAATGACCCGAAACTCACCTCCAGGCTGTGTAAGGGCTATTTGACCAAGAAGGAGAGTGATGGAGTGCTGGATCAGATTGCCTGGCCTCCACAATCACCTGACCTCCACCCAATTGAGATGGTTTGGGATGAGTTGGACCGCAGAGTGAAGGGAAT
Organism: Oncorhynchus keta; assembly: GCF_023373465.1. Lineage (NCBI taxonomy): Eukaryota > Metazoa > Chordata > Actinopteri > Salmoniformes > Salmonidae > Oncorhynchus > Oncorhynchus keta. The sequence continues at coordinate 22,161,861 of NC_068434.1, read as the reverse complement.
GCAGCCAACAAGTGCTCAGGATATGTGGGAACTCCTTCAAGACTGTTGGAAAAGCATTCCAGGTGAAGCTGGCTGAGAGAATGCCAGCCATGTGCAAATCTGTCATCAAGGCAAAGGGTGTCTACTTTGAAGAATCTCAAATATAAAATATATTTTAACTTGTTTAAAACTTTTTGGGTTATTACATGATTCCATATGTGTTATTTCATAGTTTTGATGTCTTCACTATTATTCTACAATGTAGAAAATAGTAAAAAAGAAAGAAAGACCCTTGAATGAGTAGGTGTGTCCAAACTTTTGATTGATTCTGTATATTCCAATATCCATTTATTGGTATATGTGTGTATGCGTGCGTGTGTGTGCGTGTTGCTTGGTTATGTGTGTTGAGCATGTGTGTGTGCACAAGACTCATTAGTCCAATCCTCCGAAGTGCCTGTACGGTCCTCACCCTACCCTACAGAGCTAAGGGGGTTATGGGAACTGTTAAATGAGGGATGATTACACCATGACCTCCAGTAACCTCTACAGCTCTCCCATAGGAACACATGTTACTGTAATCAACTATGATTCTATTCATCAGAACTAAATACAGATGCTGCTGACCTATGACCTTCTTTGAGCTTTCACTAAAGGAAGATCAAGAGCGTAATGGGTCATCATCTCAAGTTAAGGAAGAACATTTTTGTACATTTGTTTTGTTACATGGTACTGTAGTTCTGTAATAGAATTATCTAAAGGATTTTGGGTAACATTGGCATAATTTGTATGACATAAAATTTATAAAATGTTTATAAACTATTAACAGCAGTCCACTATTTGTAAACATTATACACATTTATATGCATTTATAAGCCATTAGTATTATTAGCCTTACAAATCATAAACATGTATAACATTTATAATGCAAGCAATTACAAGCATAAAGGCTTGTTCATGAAAGTTATTGTAAAATATTAGTGGCTTTTATATATTATAGAATAGAATGAGGTATCAGTATTAGAGGGCTAAGGAACAAGCAAGACAGACACAGGCAGAGAGTAGTAGAAAAAGTAATGCCTCATATACAGTCAACAGTCTAATCTCAGACTAACTCTCCATAATGAATGGCATGTTGTACACACTCACTCCTCAATGAGACACCCAATTTGGTGTCAATTGCAGAGAGATAGCAATACATAATGGCAGCTCATTTTAAATAATTGTGTCAAGGCTAAGTGAACTGTGACAGCTACAATTGGAAGTAGCCTGTGGTCCTTCTGTAGCTCAGTTGGTAGAGCATGGCGCTTGTAACGCCAGGGTAGTGGGTTTGATTCCCGGCACCACCCATACGTAGAATGTATGCACACATTGGATAAAAGCGTCTGCTAAATGGCATATATTATATATTAGCCTGGAATACTGTGCACATTTGCTTTCAGGAGTGTTTTTCCCCAGTTTAATGTTAATGTTTAATGAGATACAAGACTACTATACGTTCCAACAGTGCAGGGTTAGTGTGCATACGGATACATAATACACATTGGACCCAAATGGAGTAATAATGGATTGGATTTGTATGGGAGTGAGTGTGTACAGAGCAAAAGAAAGAGTGATGGGAGGGGTAGAGACCAGTGAAGGCTGGTGGGAGGAGCTATAGGAGGACAGGCTCATTGTAATGGCTGGAATGGTCATAAATGGAACGTTATCAAATACACCAAACATATGAAAACCACGTTTGACTCCATTACATTCATTCCATTCCAGACATTACAATGAGCCAGTCCGCCCATAGCTCCTCCCACCAGCCTCCACTGGTAGAGACAGCTCTAAGCAGCCACTGCTGTAACCCCAGCTGAAAAGGAGAAAAGCCGTCTCCTAGATGCGCCGTTAGCAACAATAGCAATCTACAGAGCTACACACACTCTGCAAACAAAAGCAAGACAAGTCTAGACAAATAAGGCATTTGCTGGACTTGCATTCACACACAAGCAAACATTCCCACAAACGCCTACGCAGTCACACACACTTACTGTACACGATAAGCGTACCTTTTTGACGTCTCTGACCAGGTGGTATAGAGTGTTGGATGGTCCATGTCTCTGACAAAGCAAACAGAAGCAGAGTTTAGTCCACGGCCTCCAGCACGTTGTAGAGCTATGACAGACAGCTCACTTGAATAAAGTACCACACTGTAGGCATAGTATTATGTCATTGTTGATAATAACCACCTACGACGGATGCTACAATGTCTTATGTAGCTGTTATAAAGGCTTTAGGAATTAATGCATAATTGTACATACAGCGCAGAGTTACCATTTCATTATTCTAACAGACTCACCAGGAGAGAGTATAGAAGTAATAGTGACATACAACTTGTGTTCTACACCCACCAGGGGTTGGAGCAGTTACAAAAACACTAGATTGAAAGACAGAGAGTTCAACGCTGTCCGCCGTGCAGTGTAGTACCGTGTTGTAGAGCTCCTCCAATCTGGAGAGAGTGAGGAAGCGATGCATGCTCACTCCGTTCTCGATCAGCAGCTTGACGAAGTCCACTCTGTCCAGCACCAGGGCATCCAGCATAGACTGCTCCAGAGAACCCACCTACCGTACCAACAGGGAAGGCACAGCCAGTCAGTCAACTCAGGGTTAACCATCGAGAAATGCAACCTAAATCCTGATTGATAGAGGATACGTTCACATTTTCACTTGGAGAGTGTTGTCTGTAGTCTATATTGTAAACAAGGAAGTGATAAGTTACAGGCTGGATCTTTCAGGCCACTGTTGTGGGTAATATAGAACTAAACACTCCTTAAACTCTAAGTACAATAACTTCATGATCCATTGCACAGTGCTGTAGTCTATACTGTAAAGTAGGAAGTGAGGCTGAGTCTTACAGGCCACTGTTGTCCATAGATGAAGATCTGACTGCGAGCGATGTCTACTCGGTTCCAGGCCAGGGCCAGGCTGAGCTGGTCAGGAGCCGATGCGTTGGCTCCTAGGAGGACGAACAGAGAGCATCACTTGTTTTCACTTGATCTACATATTGTTGTTTTTTAGGATGCAAGGTGATTTTTATATCAGTCAGTCTGAAGTCGCCGACTACAATCTCAAACTCATACATTTATACTTCTCTTGCTGGAGGTGGATGGAGGTATTTACTTGTTTTTTATTGGAAGGGCAAAACATCATTGTTCAGCAAGCAAAAAGGAGATTGCTGTATTTGTGCGGTTGTTCTTAAAGGACAGCTTGTTCTTGTCCTCTGACACCTACCACTTACTTTATTTTTGAGAAAGGACATTTGTCAAGTCGTCTGTGGCGTGATAAATTGTTTTGCGAAAAGCACTTTAACCAGTAGTTTGCAAACTCAAACAGGAGGAAAGGTTGCGTCTGCACACCTTTTATGACAACTGACAGTTTTACTCAGCAGGTCAGCAGAGCTACTGCACAGGCTTAAGAATGGGAGCTTTAACAGAGCTTGGAAATTAGATGCTTTAATAACAGAGCTAAGTAATTTTACCTTTAACTAGACAAGTCAGTTAAGAACAAACTCTTATTTTCAATGACAGCCTAGGAAAAGTGGGTTAACTGCCTTGTTCAGGGGAGGAATGAGAGATTTTCACCTTTTCAGCTAGGGGATTTGATCTTGCAACCTTTCAGTTACTGGAGCAACACTCTAACCACTAGGCTACCTGCCACTCCTAGTGGTTGAGATTCTTAAAACCTCTTCGGGATAGGGCTGTCTACTGCCCCCGCTGGAGTAATTGCGTGCCCATAGTAAACATAATTTTTTTGTTGTCAAAAGTTGCTAATATATGCAAATAAAAAATATTATTGAATAGAAAACACTCTAAAGCTTCTAAAACCGTTTAAATTATGTCTGTATGTAAAGCAGAACTCTCAGGGCAGTCATTCTCTCAAACTCTCTCTTGTCATCATAAAAGTTGGCCCAACTTTGACGTCATCGCCCCCACCCTTCCCAAGCAGTTACAGGTCTGGGAACAGTCTCTCTGTCTCACGAGAGTTTTGGTGGGCCGAAACCTTTCGGTCACGCGAAAAAACAGGTAACTTTTATGCGCGCTCTGCTCAGGTCCTGTCTTTTTTCCAAGATCGATTATACAATGCATGCGTTTCTGTTCGTCCTCACGATTGCTGTATACCTTTATAACATGTTAAAGCTTGACTATGAAGTTAGTTTGACAAGTTTAATCGACATATAATATGTAAGTTCAACGTTTTGACTTTTGGCTACATTTCAACCGAAATGTGTCGTGTTTGAGAACGGAAAGACACAGACTGCAAAACTAAACGCTGTTTTTGGTAAGTATAATTCCTTCCAGGTCTTCTGATGGAAGAACAGCAAAGGTAAGGGAATATTTATGTGGTAAATTTGGGTTTATGTGGACTCCAAGATAGAGGAGCCATAATGTTACTTTTTGAGCGCCGACTCATAGTATAGCCTAGTGAACGAAACCTGTAACGTTAAAAATAAATGTAACACATCGATTGCATTCAGAAGAAGTGTATCTAACTATATATATGTAGAACATGCATATTTAGTCAAAGTTTATGATGTGTATTCCTTGTTAGCTGACGTTATCTGCCGGAGCTATCGTCATTTCTCAGGACATTTGAGTAGCATTTTTTGAACGATGCATCATTGTAAACAGAGATTTATGGATATATATAGCATATTATTGAAAAAAAACATAAATGTACTGTGTAACATTTTATATTACTGTCATCTGATGAAGATTTCAAAAGGTTAGTGCATTATTTTTCTTTTAATCCTGCGTTTGTTGATTGCATATTTTTTTCAACTTGGCTATGCAAATTAGCTGTGTCTTCAGTGGTGGTTTGACATAAATATGTGCTATGTTTTCGCCGTAAAACATTTTAGAAATCTGACTTGCTGGGTAGATACTTGTTAATGTGTGGAGGTTAAATATTTTTAGGAATATTTTTGCGTACCATGCGCCACCTTCCAGCTGAACGTGGGGGGAGGGTGTTCCAAAATTGGAACCCTAGTCCCCTTCTGGTTAACAGAGCTTAGTAATGAGATGTTTTAACAGTGCTTAGTAATGAGATGTTTTAACAGAGCTTGGTAATGAGATGCTTTAACAGAGCTTGGTAATGAGATGCTTTAACAGAGCTTGGAAATGAGATGCTTTAACAGAGCTTGGTAATGAGATGTTTTAACAGAGCTTGGTAATGAGATGCTTTAACAGAGCTTGGAAATGAGATGCTTTAACAGAGCTTGGTAATGAGATGCTTTAACAGAGCTTGGTAATGAGATGCTTTAACAGAGCTTGGAAATGAGATGCTTTAACAGAGCTTGGAAATGAGATGCTTTAACAGAGCTTGGAAATGAGATGCTTTAACAGAGCTTGGAAATGAGATGCTTTAACAGAGCTTGGTAATGAGCTGCTTTAACAGAGCTTGGTAATGAGCTGCTTTAACAGAGCTTGGAAATGAGATGCAGACTAATGTAATAGGAGTTTAATAAATAAGTATTTTTAAAAGGGACTGCTGGCGTTTAGCACTTAAATAGCTTAGCTCTCCACAGTTCTGTAGTCGCTGGAGTTTATGGACTCCTTCCGACATAGTTCATCAATTACTCTCTCTCTTTCCCTCTCTCTCCCTCTCTGTTTCCCTATGTCACTATCTCTCACACAATCACAATCTTTCTCTCACTCTCGCTCTAAAAAGACACAGTATGCATAATGACGTCTGTACTCTTTACTGGTCATGCTTGTGACAGTCCATGTCAGATAGAGAGCTCTCTCACAGAGAGGGAGATGGACAGAGAGATATGAATAGAAGATGCAAAAAAGAACGAGTGTGAGTGAGATAGATGCATAGAGTTAATCATGTCTCTTACAGGCTGCCAAAAATGCATTATTTCTTGGCAGCGTGTAGGAGACATGAGGCTTTTGTTTCATTACCTTCTGAAGCCAACTGTCTGACTTAAGGGGCCTGTGTTTATATAGTGTGCATGTATGTAAAATCACTGTAGAAAACGATTTCCTAAAATTGCTGTATTGTTCAAATGGTTCTAGTCAGAGTGTTTTCGAACTGGATTTGGGCAATGGCAAAAGTTTAAAAATGGCAAAATGTAGATATGACGTCCTTGTTTTAGCACTATCCCCTGAGTTTTTAAACTACGGCGTGCCATATGTTTCAATGTGGCAAAAAATCTGCACAATCTACCTCTTCGGTTGAATTAAAACATAGTAATGGAGAGCAATGTTCAACATGGTGAAGAAAACAAGGAATTTGTGTGGTAAGTGCATAGGGGCCGATAGTTTTATGCACCTCCACTATTGAAAGATAGTCCTGAGCTAAGAACAAGAAACTGTGTTTGTGTATCCTAAACTCTAAGAAAAAAAGGTGCTATCTAGAACCTAAAAGGGTTCTTTGGCTGTCCCCATAGTTGAACCCTTTAAAGAACCCTTTTTGGTTCCAGGTAGAACCCTTTTGGGTTCAACGTCAAACAATTTCCACAGACGTTTCTACATGGAACCAAAAAGGGTTCTCCTATGGGGACAGCTGAAAAAATGGGGACAGCTCTTTTTTTCTTAGATTGTAGTGTGTGTTTTCTGTGTGGTGTTTGTGTATCATAGTTTGTGTTCATATATTCTTGTGTGGGTTATCTCCTCCTCGTGCCCTGCAAAGGACCTTGCAAAGGACCATGGAGGTATGCTTTGGTAGATGAAACTGTAATTGGGGCCTCAGCAGGAGGAAAGCTTTCTGAAATTAATTAATATCCTCCTTTTAACTTCCCAGGATACACAGAGAAACAGAGAGAATTCCCTAAGGTTACCACTGAAGGGAACTCATGGAATACGAATACATTCACATGCACACGCACGCAGACAATTACCTTTAAGCAGAGCAGTGAGAATGGCCAGGTCAATGTCCTGGTGTCCTTCAGACCCCATCCGAAAAACTGTTATCTGATACATACAGAGAGAGAAAATAAAGTGGAAGAGAGAGAGTGAGAGTGAGTGAGAGAGTGAGAGTGAGAGTGAGAGAGAGAGAGAGAGAGAGAGAGAGAGAGAGAGAGAGAGAGAGAGAGAGAGAGAGAGAGAGAGAGAGAGAGAGAGAGAGAGAGAGAGAGAGAGAGAGAGAGAGAGAGAGAGAGAGAGAGAGAGATTAATATAATGTGTATGTAATCTGTACATCATTATTCATCACGAGTCTATTTCTTTCTTGCTTGCTGAATGAATGAAGTGTTTTTACCCATAGAGATAATTAGCGCTGTAAGTAAAACAGTCACGTCATAGCGCAGTGATTTTGATACATGGGATTAGAAAGCGTCTGTAAATGACTAAGATGTTTCATGAAGTTCTGAACAGAGGATTGTACAACATGCTTCCTAGCTGACTCACTTTATTACAAACAGTGTAATGTAGCTTGTATGAAGTGTGGTCCCAGTAGAAAAGAAGGGGAGAGATAAAATGGAATGGATAGAGATAAAATGGAATGGATGAGAGAGAGAGAGTGAGAGAGAGTGAGAGAAGTGAGGGTGAGGAGTGAGTGAGTGATGAGTGAGTGAGTGAGCGAGTGAGTGAGTGAGTGAGTGAGTGAGTGAGTGAGTGAGTGAGTGAGTGAGCTCTATAGTGACTAGAGACCCTTTTGTGGAGTACAGTATAGTACAGTAAAGTACAGTATAGTACAGTATAGTACCGTACACTAGGCAAGAGAAAAAAGAAGGGCACAAAGCAAGACAGTGGGAGAGAGGGAGTAGGAGACCGGGAAGGAGGGAGGGAAAGCAGAGGGAGGGTAAAAGAGAGAGGGAATGCGGCAGTTCCTCCAGATTTTGTCGCATGATGACATGTGTGTGAAGGGCACCTTGCAGCTCCATGTATGAGCTGCGTGTTCACAATACCAGAGCGCACTATGAACCCCCGCCACATGGTCATAAATCTATTCCTCTAATCCCTCTATCCTTCTCCCTTTCCCCTCCATCACATTGCCAAACCCATCTCCTCCTATACATGGCTTCATTTGGTGGAGCACCAGGATTTCAGCTGGCTTTCACTCCCGGCTCCCCTCAGGCGATGATGCAATATAGTATCTCTCTCTCTCCTTCTCTCCCTTTCTTTCTCTCTATTTTTTAAAAAGCCCTTCAGACACCAAAGATGCGAGAGAAATGGCAAATAATTTAACTCAAACATTATTATTTATTTAGACGCTAGCTCGTTCATTATTTTTCCGCTACTGAGATGACACACATTGTCCCCTTGGAATGGGCTGTGTGATCTCCTGGAGCGAGAGAAATGGGCATACTGTATGTGTGTGTTAGGGTTATCTCTTGTCCTGTGTACCTCTACCATAAACTTTGTTAGAGGACACATCTTTGTATCTGCCCCATCATGGTGTGTGTGAGCAGCGTCATTGAGGCATCTCCATTTTAAAGTAGTGAATGTTCTTCTTCTACTAAGTCTATGAGTTGATAAACAAACTGCTACCTGAGGTGTGTTGTTTGAACAGGTATAAAGGTTGGTGGTTTACTGCCACCTGCAGTTATGGAATGTTTTCTCACAAGTATAGTTCATTGGTTGATCCCTCCTGATGACCTGCATATAATTTTGTGATCTGTCCTTAATCCATTGGAAGTCCTCAATGGCAATGTCAATGCAAAAACAGGTTATTTTGCAAACAGTAATCTCTATCTATCTCTACGGTCTCTACATGAGTCTGTGTATGAATATTAATTATTGTGTTTAATGTGTGAATAATGTAAGTATCTGCATACTATATCAACTGCATGATATAAACCCAGCAAAAAAAGAAACCTCCTCTCACTGTCAAATGCATTTATTTTCAGCAAACTTATTTGTATGAACATAACAAGATTCAACAACTGGGACATAAATTGAACAAGTTCCAAAATCAAAAGTAACATTCAGTATCTGGTGTGACCACCAGCTGCATTAAGTATTGCAGTGCATCTCCTCCTCATGGACTGCACCAGATTTGCCAGTTCTTGCTGTGAGATGTTACACCACTCTTCCACCAAGGCACCTGCAAGTTCCCGGACATTTCTGGGAGGAATGGCCCTGCCCTCACCCTCTGATCCAACAGGTCCCAGAGGTGCTCAATGGGATTAAGATCTGGGCTCATTGCTGGCCATGGAAAAACACTGACATTCCTGTCTTGCAGGAAATCAAGCACAGAATGAGCTGTACGGCTGGTGGCATTGTCATGCTGGAGGGTCATGTCAGGATGAGCCTGCAGGAAGGGTACCACATGAGGGAGGAGGGGGTCTTCCATGTAACGCACAGCGTTGAGATGACCTGCAATGACAACAAGCTCAGTCCGATGATTCTGTGACACACCGCCCCAGACCATGACGGACCCGCCACCTCCAAATTGATCCTGCTCCAGAGTACAGTCCTCGTTGTAACACTCATTCCTTCGACGATAATTGCGGATCCGACCATCACCCCTAGTGAGACAAAACCATTACTCGTTAGTGAAGAGCACTTTTTGCCAGTCCTGTCTGGTCCAGCGGCGGTGGGTTTGTACCCATAGGTGATGTCTGGTGAGGACCTGCCTTATACAACAGGCCTACAAGCTCTCAGTCCAACCTCTCTCAGCCTATTGCGGACAGTCTGAGCACTGGTGGAGGGATTGTGTGTTCCTGGTGTAACTCGGGCAGTTCTTGTTTCCATCCTGCACCTGTCCCGCAGGTGTGATGTTCAGATGTACCGATCCTGTGCAGGTGATGTTACACGTGGTCTGTCTGTCCTGTCTCCCTGTAGCGCTGTCTTAGGTGTCTCACAGTACGGACATTGCAATTTATTGCCCTGGCCACATCTGCAGTCCTCATGCCTCCTTGCAGCATGCCTAAGGTATGTTCACGCAGATGAGCAGGGACCCCGGGAATCTTTCTTTTGGTGTTTGTCAAAGTCAGTTTAAAGGCCTCTTTAGTGTCCTAAGTTTTCATAACTGTGACCTGAATTGCCTACCATCTGTAAGGTGTTAGTGTCTTAACGACCATTCCACAGGTGCATGTTAATTAATTGTTTATGGTTCATTAAACAAACATGGGACATAGGGTTTAAACCCTTTACAATGAAGATCTGTGATGTTATTTGGATTTTTGCGAATTATCTTTGAAAGACAGGGTCCTGAAAAAGGGACGTTTCTTTTTCTGCTGAGATTACATGGATGAATCTGTCAATCTGTGAGAGAGTGCATGGTGTGTAATTGAAAGGCCTTTCTCCAGGTGAAATTGGAGAGTAAATTAGATGTGATGGTATCGATCCAAGTCTTCATTGCCTGTATAAGAACAGATTATTGGAATGTGTGTGTTAATGTTGTGTGTATGTTGTCTTTGTGTGTGTGTGTGTGTTGTGTGTGTGTGTGTGTGTGTGTGTGTGTGTGTGTGTGTGTGTGTGTGTGTGTGTGTGTGTGTGTGTGTGTGTGTGTTGTGTGTGTGTGTGTGTGTGTGTTTGAGGGGGTGGAGGAGAGAGTGAGTGAGGGGAATGAGGGAATGAGTGAAGGCCAGTGTGTGGTCAGGGAGAGATGATTCCAGTGAAGGTTATTGATGACCTGTGGAGTCAGGATTGGACTGGACCATCTATGTTCAAGTGACTATGGCAATTTCACTATGGTAGACACTAACAAGCAACCCTGCAAGCCATCTGCTCAACCAAAACATTGTAATCAAGGATGTGTGTGTGTGTCAGGCGTGCACTGTATCACTGAATGTCTGTGTTTGTGACCATAATGCCACACAATCAGTGTCCATCACTAGGGGCTTAGATTTCCCTCTAATGCAGAAATAAGAAACACACCCCTCCCCTTCTCCATTTGTATCCTACAGGGAAATGTTTGCTTGAGTGCAAGTTTACATACACCTTAGCCAAATACATTTAAACTCAGTTATTCACAATTCCTGACATTTAATCCCAGTAAAAAGACCCTGTCTTAGGTCAGTTAGGATCACCACTTTATTTTAAGAATGTGAAACGCCAGAATAATAGTAGAGAGAATGATTTATTTCTGCCTTTTATTTAATTCATCATATTCCCAGTGGGTCAGAAGTTAACATGCACTCAATTCGTATTTGGTAGCATTGCCTTTAAATTGTTTATCTTGGGTCAAATGTTTCGGGTAGCCTTCCACAAGCTTCTCACAATAAGTTGGGTGAATTTTTGCTCACACACACTTTTTCAATTCTGCCCACAAATTTTCTTTAGGTTTGAGGTCAGGGCTTTGTGATGGCCACTCCAATACCTTGACTTTGTTGTCCTTAAGCCATTTTGCCGCAACTTGTGGCCATTGTCCATTTGGAAGACCAAGCTTTAACTTCCTGACTGATGTCTTGAGATGTTGCTTCAATATATCCACATAATTTTACTATCTCATGATGCCATCTATTTTGTAAAGTGCAACAGTCCCTCCTGCAGCAAAGCACCCCACAACATGATGCTGCCACCCCCGTGCTTCACGGTTGGGATGGTGTTCTTCGGCTTGCCAGCCTTCTCCCTTTTCCTCCAAACATTACGATGGTCATTATGGCCAAACAGTTCTATTTTTGTTTCATCAGACCAGAGGACATTTCTTCAAAAAGTACGATCTTTATCCCCTTGTGCTGTTGCAAACCGTAGTCTGGCTTTTTTTATGGCGGTTTTGGGGCAGTGGCTTCTTCCTTGCTGGGCAGCCTTTCAGGTTATGTCGATATAGGACTCGTTTTACTGTGGGTATAGATACTTTTGTACCTGTTTCCTCCAGCATCTTCACAATGTCCTTTGCTGTTGTTCTGGGATTGATTTGCACTTTTCGCACCAATGTACGTTCATCTCTCGGAGAAAGAAAGCATCTTCTTCCTGAGCGGTATGACGACTGCATGGTCCCACGGTGTTTATACTTGCGTACTATTGTTTGTACAGATAAACGTGGTACCTTCAGGCATTTGGTCTTAGCTGATTTCCTTTGATTGTCCCATGATGTTAAGGAAAGAGGCACTGAGTTTGAAGGTAGGCCTTTAAATACATCCACAGATACACCTCCAATTGACTCAAATGATGTCAATTAGCCTATCAGAAGTTTCTAAATCCATGACATAATTTTCTGGAATTTTCCAAGCTTTTTAAAGGCACAGTCAACTTGGTGTATGTCAACTGCTGACCCACTGGAATTGTGATAAAGTGAATTATAAGTTAAAGAATCTGTCTGTAAGCAATTGTTGGAAAAATGACTTGTGTCATACACGAAGAAGATGTCCTTACCGACTTCTCAAAACTATAGTTTAACAAGAAATTTGTGGAGTGGTTGAAAAATGAGTTTTAATGACTCCAACTCTATATATTTAGTAGTGATGTGTGCGTGCACAGGCCACCATACATGTTTTTCAGAAATGCTCCAACCTTTAATGCTGATTGGTCAACAGTCTTTGTGAAGCAAGTATTTATATCTCATTCAATAGATGATTGGCATATTCTGACACTTGAAGAGCTTGATAAGGTTATTTCTGCAAAACGATGATTCTGAGATAAGTGTCTTTTATGTTCTGAACACTCATTTGTTTGAATGGTGTAAGCAATTTCTATCTTGTATTCTTTTGAGCTTAAGAACATGAATTGGAGTATTTAAAGTACTGTATAGGTAGAGAACAAGGATATGTCAATAACAACATGAATTGGAGTATTTAGAGTACTGTATAGGTAGAGAACAAGGATATGTCAATAACAACATGAATTGGAGTATTTAGAGTACTGTATAGGTAGAGAACAAGGATATGTCAATAACAACATGAATTGGAGTATTTAGAGTACTGTATAGGTAGAGAACAAGGATATGTCAATAACAACATGAATTGGAGTATTTAGAGTACTGTATAGGTAGAGAACAAGGATATGTCAATAACAACATGAATTGGAGTATTTAGAGTACTGTATAGGTAGAGAACAAGGATATGTCAATAAGAACATGAATTGGAGTATTTAGAGTACTGTATAGGTAGAGAACAAGGATATGTCAATAAGAACATGAATTGGAGTATTTAGAGTACTGTATAGGTAGAGAACAAGGATATGTCAATAACAACATGAATTGGAGTATTTAGAGTACTGTATAGGTAGAGAACAAGGATATGTCAATAACAACATGAATTGGAGTATTTAGAGTACTGTATAGGTAGAGAACAAGGATATGTCAATAACAACATGAATTGGAGTATTTAGAGTACTGTATAGGTAGAGAACAAGGATATGTCAATAACAACATGAATTGGAGTATTTAGAGTACTGTATAGGTAGAGAACAAGGATATGTCAATAACAACATGAATTGGAGTATTTAGAGTACTGTATAGGTAGAGAACAAGGATATGTCAATAACAACATGAATTGGAGTATTTAGAGTACTGTATAGGTAGAGAACAAGGATATGTCAATAAGAACATGAATTGGAGTATTTAGAGTACTGTATAGGTAGAGAACAAGGATATGTCAATAACAACATGAATTGGAGTATTTAGAGTACTGTATAGGTAGAGAACAAGGATATGTCAATAACAACATGAATTGGAGTATTTAGAGTACTGTATAGGTAGAGAACAAGGATATGTCAATAACAACATGAATTGTACTGTATAGGTAGAGAACAAGGATATGTCAATAACAACATGAATTGGAGTATTTAGAGTACTGTATAGGTAGAGAACAAGGATATTCAATAACAACATGAATTGGAGTATTTAGAGTACTGTATAGGTAGAGAACAAGGATATGTCAATAACAACATGAATTGGAGTATTTAGCTGTATAGGTAGAGAACAAGGATATGTCAATAACAACATGAATTGGAGTATTTAGAGTACTGTATAGGTAGAGAACAAGGATATGTCAATAACAACATGAATTGGAGTATTTAGAGTACTGTATAGGTAGAGAACAAGGATATGTCAATAACAACATGAATTGGAGTATTTAGAGTACTGTATAGGTAGAGAACAAGGATATGTCAATAACTCCATTTGGACAAAAATGCAGATAGAACTTTCATGCATATTGATTGACACGTGTCGCTCGACGAGGACTGATGAAGAAGACAGGCCATTGACAGCCGTCCATCACACTAAAGCGTTGAGGAGAGGGCAGAGGAAGAAGAGATAAACTAGTAAGAAGCACCCCTTTTAAGTGAGATTGGATGCTTTTTGATCATGGTGCTAGTGCATATTTAAACACTCAACATGACTAGGAATCAAGAGAATGCTCTTCACAGCCAAATGGCTCAGGCTGATAGGAAGACATTCCTCTTAATTTAGCAGGGAAATATTTCCCCTCACACCAGCCCACTGCCAACTCTCCCCTCACACCAGCCCCCCGCCAACCCTCCCATCACACCAGCCCCCCGCCAACCCTGCCTGTAGGTGGCCTACTCTCCCCTCACACCAGCCCCCCGCCAACCGTCCCCTCACACCAGCCCCCTGCAGGTAGGTGGCCTCCTCTTCTCTCCCCTCCACCAGTCTCAACACAAGCCCTGTGACCCACTTCACTGCTCCTACTGCTTAACCTAATTATGGTGCCTCTCTATCCATCTGTCTCTCTGTCTCTCTTTCTTTCTATTAGGGATTGGAATTGCCAGGGACCTCAAGATATGATATTATCACGATACTTAGGCGGGAATATGATATGTATTATGATTCTCAAGATTCTATATGTATTAATATTTGATACTGCAATTTTATTACGATTCGATGTTACAAATTTATTGGTCAATCCCAGGAAACCAAAATTGTTTCCATGACAGTTCTCAGAACATTTGTTAGGTCGCGGCAAATGTTCTCATAACACAAAAGTTGTCCAGTTGTACTGATGATTATAGAGGGTTAACAATCTGGTTGCAGATCCAAAGATTGTAGGTTCAATCCCACATTCTGATGATTATAGAGAGTTAACAAACTGGTTGCAGATCCAAAGATTGTAGGTTCAATCCCACATATTCTGATGATTATAGAGGGTTGACAATCTGGTTGCAGATCCAAAGATTGTAGGTTCAATCCCACATATTCTGATGATTATAGAGGGTTAACAATCTGGTTGCAGATCCAAAGATTGTAGGTTCAATCTCACATATTCTGATGATTATAGAGGGTTAACAATCTGGTTGCAGATCCAAAGATTGTAGGTTCAATCCCACATATTCTGATGATTATAGAGAGTTAACAAACTGGTTGCAGATCCAAAGATTGTAGGTTCAATCCCACATATTCTGATGATTATAGAGGGTTAACAATCTGGTTGCAGATCCAAAGATTGTAGGTTCAATCCCACATATTCTGATGATTATAGAGGGTTAACAATCTGGTTGCAGATCCAAAGATTGTAGGTTCAATCCCACATATTCTGATGATTATAGAGGGTTAACAAACTGGTTGCAGATCCAAAGATTGTAGGTTCAATCCCACATATTCTGATGATTATAGAGGGTTAACAATCTGGTTGCTGATACAAAGATTGTAGGTTCAATCCCACATATTCTGATGATTATAGATGGTTAACAATCTGGTTGCAGATACAAAGATTGTAGGTTCAATCCCACATATTCTGATGATTATAGAGAGTTAACAATCTGGTTGCAGATCCAAAGATTGTAGGTTCAATCCCACATATTCTGATGATTATAGAGGGTTAACAATCTGGTTTCAGATCCAAAGATTGTAGGTTCAATCCCACATATTCTGATGATTATAGAGAGTTAACAATCTGGTTGCAGATCCAAAGATTGTAGGTTCAATCCCACATATTCTGATGACTATAGAGCGTTAACAATCTGGTTTCAGATCCAAAGATTGTAGGTTCAATCCCACATATGCTGATGATTATAGAGGGTTAACAATCTGGTTGCAGATCCAAAGATTGTAGGTTCAATCCCACATATTCTGATGACTATAGAGGGTTAACAATCTGGTTGCAGATCCAAAGATTGTAGGTGCAATCCCACATATTCTGATGACTATAGAGGGTTAAAAATCTGGTTGCAGATCCAAAGATTGTAGGTTCAATCCCACATATTCTGATGATTATAGAGGGTTAACAATCTGGTTGCAGATCCAAAGATTGTAGGTTCAATCCCACATATTCTGATGATTATAGAGGGTTAACAATCTGGTTGCAGATCCAAAGATTGTAGGTTCAATCCCACATATTCTGATGATTATAGAGGGTTAACAATCTGGTTGCAGATCCAAAGATTATAGGTTCAATCCCACATATTCTGATGATTATAGAGGGTTAACAATCTGGTTGCAGATCCAAAGATTGTAGGTTCAATCCCACATATTCTGATGATTATAGAGGGTTAACAATCTGGTTGCAGATCCAAAGATTGTAGGTTCAATCCCACATATTCTGATGATTATAGAGGGTTAACAATCTGGTTGCAAATCCAAAGATTGTAGGTTCAATCCCACATATTCTGATGATTATAGAGAGTTAACAAACTGGTTGCAGATCCAAAGAGTGTATGTTCAATCCCACATATTCTGATGACTATAGAGGGTTAACAACCTGGTTGCAGATCCAAAGATTGTAGGTTCAATATATTCTGATGATTATAGAGGGTTAACAAACTGGTTGCAGATCCAAAGATTGTAGGTTCAATCCCACATATTCTGATGATTATAGAGGGTTAACAATCTGGTTGCTGAAAGAAAGATTGTAGGTTCAATCCCACATATTCTGATGATTATAGATGGTTAACAATCTGGTTGCAGATACAAAGATTGTAGGTTCAATCCCACATATTCTGATGATTATAGAGAGTTAACAATCTGGTTGCAGATCCAAAGATTGTAGGTTCAATCCCACATATTCTGATGATTATAGAGGGTTAACAATCTGGTTGCAGATCCAAAGATTGTAGGTTCAATCCCACATATTCTGATGATTATAGAGAGTTAACAATATAAAGATTGGGTTAACAATTCTGATGACTGGTTGCAGATCCAAAGATTGTAGGTTCAATCCCACATATTCTGATGATTATAGAGGGTTAACAATCTGGTTGCAGATCCAAAGATTGTAGGTTCAATCCCACATATTCTGATGATTATAGAGGGTTAACAATCTGGTTGCAGATCCAAAGATTGTAGGTGCAATCCCACATATTCTGATGACTATAGAGGGTTAAAAATCTGGTTGCAGATCCAAAGATTGTAGGTTCAATCCCACATATTCTGATGATTATAGAGGGTTAACAATCTGGTTGCAGATCCAAAGATTGTAGGTTCAATCCCACATATTCTGATGATTATAGAGGGTTAACAATCTGGTTGCAGATCCAAAGATTGTAGGTTCAATCCCACATATTCTGATGATTATAGAGGGTTAACAATCTGGTTCAATCCAAAGATTATAGGTTCAATCCCATATTCTGATGATTATAGAGGGTTAACAAACTGGTTGCAGATCCAAAGATTGTAGGTTCAATCCCACATATTCTGATGATTATAGAGGGTTAACAATCTGGTTGCTGATACAAAGATTGTAGGTTCAATCCCACATATTCTGATGATTATAGAGGGTTAACAATCTGGTTGCAAATCCAAAGATTGTAGGTTCAATCCCACATATTCTGATGATTATAGAGAGTTAACAAACTGGTTGCAGATCCAAAGAGTGTATGTTCAATCCCACATATTCTGATGACTATAGAGGGTTAACAACCTGGTTGCAGATCCAAAGATTGTAGGTTCAATCCCACATATTCTGATGATTATAGAGGGTTAACAATCTGGTTGCAGATCCAAAGATTGTAGGTTCAATCCCATATTCTGATGACTATAGAGGGTTAACAATCTGGGTTTGTAACAATATTCTGATGACTATAGAGGGTTAAAAATCTGCAGATCGAAAGAGTGTATGTTCAATCCCACATATTCTGATGACTATAGAGGGTTAACAATCTGGTTGCAGATCCAAAGATTGTAGGTTCAATCCCACATATTCTGATGATTATAGAGGGTTAACAATCTGGTTGCAGGTCCAAAGATTGTAGGTGCAATCCCACATATTCTGATGACTATAGAGGGTTAAAAATCTGGTTGCAGATCCAAAGATTGTAGGTTCAATCCCACATATTCTGATGATTATAGAGGGTTAACAATCTGGTTGCAGATCCAAAGATTGTAGGTTCAATCCCACATATTCTGATGATTATAGAGGGTTAACAATCTGGTTGCAGATCCAAAGATTGTAGGTTCAATCCCACATATTCTGATGATTATAGATTATAAAGATTGTAGGTTCAATCCCACATATTCTGATGATTATAGAGAGTTAACAAACTGGTTGCAGATCCAAAGAGTGTATGTTCAATCCCACATATTCTGATGACTATAGAGGGTTAACAACCTGGTTGCAGATCCAAAGATTGTAGGTTCAATCCCACATATTCTGATGATTATAGAGGGTTAACAATCTGGTTGCAGATCCAAAGATTGTAGGTTCAATCCCACATATTCTGATGACTATAGAGGGTTAACAATCTGGTTGCAGATCCAAAGATTGTAGGTGCAATCCCACATATTCTGATGACTATAGAGGGTTAAAAATCTGGTTGCAGATCCAAAGATTGTAGGTTCAATCCCACATATTCTGATGATTATAGAGAGTTAACAATCTGGTTGCAGATCCAAAGATTGTAGGTTTAATCCCACATATTCTGATGATTATAGAGGGTTAACAATCTGGTTGCAGATCCAAAGATTGTAGGTTCAATCCCACATATTCTGATGATTATAGAGGGTTAACAATCTGGTTGCAGATCCAAAGATTGTAGGTTCAATCCCACATATTCTGATGATTATAGAGGGTTAACAACCTGGTTGCAGATCCAAAGATTGTAGGTTCAATCCCACATATTCTGATGATTATAGAGAGTTAACAAACTGGTTGCAGATCCAAAGATTGTAGGTTCAATCCCACATATTCTGATGATTATAGAGGGTTAACAAACTGGTTGCAGATCCAAAGATTGTAGGTTCAATCCCACATATTCTGATGATTATAGAAAGATTGTAGGTTCAATCCCACATATTCTGATGATTATAGAGGGTTAACAAACTGGTTGCAGATCCAAAGATTGTAGGTTCAATCCCACATATTCTGATGATTATAGAGTGTTAACAATCTGGTTGCTGATACAAAGATTGTAGGTTCAATCCCACATATTCTGATGATTATAGAGGGTTAACAATCTGGTTGCAGATCCAAAGAATGTAGGTTCAATCCCACATATTCTGATGATTATAGAGAGTTGACAAACTGGTTGCAGATCCAAAGATTGTAGGTTCAAGCCCACATATTCTTTAACCATGTTCCTTTGAAATTGAGGCTCAAATACATTCTTCTAAAAGAGAGGATTTCTTTAAATGAAATGCAGAATTAAGACTGTATTAACTGTAAAAAATCAAACATTATAATTCCTACTTTGAGACACTTGACATCGTCCCCCCGTTTCATTTTTAATGATTTGAAAAGCAAAAGTGATCCTAGATCAGCACAGTCTTGGATACCTTGTAAATATGTGCTGCATATAAAGAGGATGGGTGAAGTGATGTTGAATAACTCAGGTTAATTATGTCTAAGAAGGCTAAAAAGGAAGCATGGAATTCCTGAATGCCCATACAGCCATGTGCTATATACTGAAAAAAGAGGATGTAAGTGTCATTCCCTGGTGGCAAAAAGGGTAAAATATCAATCTTAGGAACCAACCATCTCAGGTTCAAACCCCATATGTGAAGATTGTCAACATAGAAATTGTAAGAAAGATATTTTTATGTTTGAATGCTGTTCAAAAGTCCTATGGATGAAACGAAAGTGCTGTGTGTCTATACCACCTTGTAGTGGGTTTAGAATGCAATCCTCAAATGCAAACAGCCATTTCATCTGGTGAGAAACAGGACGGGAATGTATTCCAATCTGCATTAAGTAAATACACATTTGCACGTTGAGAATGTTGTGGTAATATTAAGTCAAACTTAAAAACACACCTTTCTAAATGTTCTTGAAATGTTCTGAGGACCTCCAAAACAAGGTAGACATGTGTATTACATGAAAATCAATGGAATATTATGCTAAACCTAAAACAAATATGCCATGACCGTCATAAAAATATATATATTTGGAAATTGTGTAACATTATGCAACATTTCGGGAATTTTCTGTGCAACCTTCATGAATATTACAAGAATATTGTTTATGAACATTGTGGGAATGTTCTGTGCAACCTTCGTGAATATCACAAGAATATTCTTGCAACGTCAAGGGAATTTCCTGTGCAACCTAACAAACATTTGTATGACTGTCATTACAACTGAGCATATTTTATGTTTTGGAAACCTATCTCTTGTAATGTATCCACACTGGTCCCATAACCTAATTTAATGTTCTGGGAACCTTTAAAGAACTTAGAAAGGCAGTTCTGTCAACATTCTTGCAACATCAAAGGAATGTTTTTTGCAACCTGATACAAACATTATCTGAACTGGACAGTTTTAGTGTTTTGGGAACCTATCGCTTCTCATATCCCCATGTTTCCACAACCTATAGAAACATTCTGGAAACCATTAAAACAGATTAAATGTTTTCAGGTGAATGTTTTTTACACCCTAAAAGAAACATTGTAGAACCATTCGCACAACTGGACAGTTTTTGTGTTTTGGGAACATGTCTTTTGTGATGTCTCCACAATGTTCTCACCAGACTGTTCCCACAACCTAATGAAACATTCTAGGAACCTTTAAAGAACAGACCAAATGTGTTCTGGGAATGTTCTTGCAACATTAGGTGACTGTTTTATAATCATCAGCACCACTGGACAGTTTTTGTGTTATGTGAACATTTTCCGGTACCTACCGAATGTTCTGGGAACTTTCACAGAACCAATTTTGGTTTGCTGGGAAAACACTACTGGCACATTGAGTTATTACATTACGTGGAAACTTAATGAGAACCTTTGAGGAATGTTCTGTGGTGGTTCTTACAGATGTTGTGCACAACATTTTAGTGAATGCTAGAACGTTCCAAGAATAAAAAATGAGTTTTGTTATCAAAACATTCTTTGAATGTTTTTGGGATGTTATCATCCTAATATTAGATAAAACCCTAACTAGATCTTGATGGGAATCTTAGCTAATGTTCTGGGAATGTTCCCGGTTTGCTGGACTATGTCGGCTGCAGAGGGACAATAGAGGGCCATGAGAACATGAACTGTCTCACGATTTAATAGAAGATGGAGAACAAGCTATGAAGGAAAATACTGTTGTTTTGGTGTAGGTACAGCTGACTAGCTGTAAACAATTATATCCTGATATTTAACTGTATCCATTTTCACCCTGATCACTTCAATCAGTCAGTCAGTCAGTCAGCCAGTCTGTATCAGGGCTGAGGAGTGTGTTTGGTTTAAAACACACACCCCTCAATCAATATGACACACAAAGCAACAGAGAGACGGAAACAACTGTCTTGTGGCTGAAACTGTCTTCATGAAATGTTAATGTGATAAACCAGCCTCAACATAATCAAGTAAAGGCCGGATGAATCCTCTCATTGCCAGAGAGGCGGAGGAACATTGATGGCTGGTGGTTCATACTCAGTCATTAATGGGAATTAAACATATAAAGCCTATCCTGTATTTAATTATTCATCTGAGAGAGATGCCAGTGACACAGGAAAGAGGAGAAACATCGTAGAAAAGGATTCTGCCATAGCCAAGCCCATAATGAAGACCGTGTTGTGGGGGTATGACATATAATAACCCATTTGAGACTTAAATATAAGAGAGGAGTAATCTACTGAGATATAAAGGACATGCCATTCTTACAAAGGCATCATAGTGGTGTTATCGTCATAGAGACTTATTTTAACGAACAAAGACTCTTTCTTACGCACTGTGGATGACTTGAATTCATATAGTTTTCCAACAGTGGTTCTTTCAGCAGTGTCACTGCGGTGGATTTACCATCACTGACATGGATACGAAAGAGACGGCTGCTAAGTGAAGATATGGGAGCGGTGTAGGGCCTGTGAGGGCATTAGCATGTGCAACAGGGGAGGAAGACTGTCAAGCAGAGAGCCAGAGACCTGACGCAGAGCAGGTCTGACACCTCCAGCCGAGAGAGATGGTCGGGTGATTTCCCTACAGCACGGGGAACAGCAAAAGTTTGAAGGGATTCAATGCACAGTGGAAGCCCACTGCTCAGCTCGCTGATGAGTACATGCTTTTTGGAAGACACCCTCAACACCATGAGTCTTTATAAGGAAAAGGAACAAGGTATTCCTGGTAGGAACCATGTGTTTACAAACGGGATTCAGGAACGAACACTCCGAGGCCTGTCAGTTTGATTAATAGGAACGGCGTCGCTCATGCTGGAAAACACAGAGAGAGAGATTGAAACCTCTCGGCTTGCCAGAAGAATAATTCAGGGATAGCATTATAGGGCAGTGCTGGCAGTGGGCCAGCAATCAGTAATTACCCTGTTCTCAACATGACCCGTTATGGATGTCTACATGGTAGAAGGCTACTAATATGTATCTTAATCGAAACACTGACTAAATGAAAGAGCACCGAACCTGCTGTTTGAAACAGTGTAGATTAGAATGTCATGATGACACGGTAGGCTACAAATCCAAGGGATTCCCAATTATATTCCTTCATGCAAACTCGTTAGTCCCAAGTCATCAGAAATCTTACAGGATTTTCTTGCTCTAGCTTTATACAGCCAACGCCACACTACTGTGCTTGGCATTACCCTGCATCAGCCTAAGTCAAGCAAGACCAAGGTGGCAGCACATACAAACCTCCTCAGTATGATCCATTTGATAGAGGACGTACTATAGTAAAGTAGTAGTAGCGTAGGTAGTGGTGCTAGTAGCTAAGGAAGAGGTAGACTCTTTTGTCTATCAGATTTTCTTGGCTCTAAGTTCTCTAGCGACTCCATTCAACTGGGTGTTCTGGAGATGCATCTGAGTGAGCATCAATCACATTGTAAACCCCACAGAGCTCAAATCAATCCACTTACACACCCGCATCCGTGACCAGCATCTCTCTTCCTCCCTCCCCCTCCCTCTGTGTGGGAATATGCAGTTCCCTATCTGTGTGTGTGTTTGTCTGTATGATAGGAAGAAACATGGGATGCACAGTGAAAAGGAGAAACACCAACACAGACACAAAAAGGTTCCTAATCATCACATAAAAATGTGAATATTTTATGGAAAAGGAACGAAGGAGAGACAAAAGAACACACAACAAAATTACACAAAACATTCCAAAATATATATATAGTTTAATTTAAAGAGATTTACAATTACAAAAAAATAGGACAACAACACATGCAACCATGATTTCAATCTCAACGTTTGCTTGCAAAGTATGGTGCAGTAGCAACTGCAAATAAGTCAATTGTTTTGCCCCACAGTTTTCAAAGTTAGCTAACTAGCAATTTTATTCTTTGCAGTTAGTAAAAACAAAGGAGCAACGAGGTTTAAGTGCCTTGCACATCAACAGATTTTTCACCGAGTCAGCTCGGGGATTCAAACCAGAGACTTTTCAGATATTGGCCCCATGCTCTTAAACGCTAGGCTACCTGCCTTTTACTTAAAATTGTGCTCCTACACTGTTTTGCTAGCTACTGTAATTCTGTTTGGTAAAATACAAGTCCTAAATTTGACGAGGTGTCTCCACTTGTGGTTATGATTCAACGATTGTGATGTAATCGACTTTCCAAGCATGTTGGGCTTGGAAATGTACCAGAGTGTGCATTTACATGTACCAGAGTGTGCATTTGCTTACTGTGGCCGACATTCCATGCACATGACATTATACTTGTGCTTGTGCACTGAACTGGTAAATCAGCTATTGCAAAGCAAAGATGTGTTTGTTCAGTGCATGTGGGCTAATCGAGGCTGAAGAGATCCAGTGACTATTTCATTTCACTATGTATGAGGACAATATGATGTGATTACCATCATCATACACTTACCATAGAGCGTGTGGCATGCCCTGTGAAATGTCACTCTGTGCCAGGGAAAGTGTTGTGATAATATGTATCGTTGTGTGTGTAGCGGGACTGTCTACTAAACATTGAGGATTAGCTCTAAAATAAATATAATAAACATGCAGTTTCTCTCCACAAGAGACCCTGACATGAAGAGACCCTGACCTGGAGACGCTGATCTGAAGAGACCCTGTCCTGAAGAGACCCTGATCTGAAGAGACCCTGACCTGAAGAGACCCTGATCTGAAGAGACCCTGATCTGAAGAGACCCTGATCTGAAGATACCCTGACCTGAAGAGACCCTGACCTGAAGAGACCCTGTCACCACCTGAGGGGAAGTTCATTCATGTGACTGACAGCCACTGCTGTGTCTTGCACTTAACACAGCTAGTGGGGTATGTTTTGAATGGATTTTGAATGGTTTTGAATGGATGTGACACTTGCAGAGAGAAAAAATAGAAAGGAAAAGAGAGGAAAACAACCTAAAGCCAAACCAGTTGGTCCTGGACTATGTCAGAGTGTCTCTGAATTCCCAGCCCCTTCACAGCCCTGATCACCTAGATACTTGTTGAGATCTGAAAGGTTTGGACATGTGTGTGACACAAATATGACAAAAAAAAGCATATTAGGGGGCAGGGTGGAGCTATTACCGTGTCTCATCCTCTCAGATCTCCACGAGTGTCAAGGGGGTAGGAATGAGGGGTTAAAGGGGTTGTTTTGGACAGTGTAGGGGTTAAAGGGGTTGTTTTGGACAGTGTAGGGGTTAAAGGGGTTGTTTTGGACAGTGTAGGGGTTAAATGGGTTGTTTTGGACAGTGTAGGGGTTAAGGGGGTTGTTTTGGACAGTGTAGGGGGTAAAGTGGTTGTTTTGGACAGTGTAGGGGTTAAAATGGGTTGTTTTGGACAGTGTATGGGTTAAAGGGGTTGTTTTGCACAGTGTAGGGGTAAAGGGGTTGTTTTGGAAAGTGTAGGGGTTAAAGGGGTTGTTTTGGACAGTGTAGGGGTTAAAGGGGTTGTTTGGGACAGTGTGGGGGGTAAATGGGTTGTTTTGGACAGTGTAGGGGTTAAAGGGGTTGTTTTGGACAGTGTATGGGTTAAAGGGGTTGTTTTGGAAAGTGTAGGGGTTAAAGGGGTTGTTTCTGGACAGTGTAGGGGTTAAAGGGGTTGTTTTGGACAGTGTAGGGGGTAAAGGGGTTGTTTCTGGACAGTGTAGGGGTTAAAGGGATTGTTTCTGGACAGTGTAGGGGTTAAAGGGGTTGTTTTGGACAGTGTAGGGGTTAAAGAGGTTGTTTCTGGACAGTGTAGGGGTTAAAGGGGTTGTTTTGGACAGTGTAGGGGTTAAAGGGGTTGTTTCTGGACAGTGTAGGGGTTAACAGGGTTGTTTTGGACAGTGTAGGGGTTAACAGGGTTGTTTCTGGACAGTGTAGGGGTTAAAGGGTTGTTTCTGGACAGTGTAGGGGTTAAAGGGGTTGTTTCTGGACAGTGTATGGGTTAAAGGGGTTGTTTCTGGACAGTGTAGGGGGTAAAGGGGTTGTTTTGGACAGTGTAGGGGGTAAAGGGGTTGTTTCTGGACAGTGTAGGGGGTAAAGGGGTTGTTTTGGACAGTGTAGGGGGTAAAGGGGTTGTTTCTGGACAGTGTAGGGGGTAAAGGGGTTGTTTTGGACAGTGTAGGGGGTAAAGGGGTTGTTTTGGACAGTGTAGGGGGTAAAGGGTTGTTTCTGGACAGTGTAGGGGTAAAGGGGTTGTTTTGGACAGTGTAGGGGTTGAAGGGGTTGTTTCTGGACAGTGTAGGGGGTAAAGGGGTTGTTTTGGACAGTGTAGGGGGTAAAGGGGTTGTTTCTGGACAGTGTAGGGGGTAAAGGGGTTGTTTTGGACAGTGTCGGGGTTAATGGGTTGTTTTGGACAGTGTAGGGGTTAAAGGGGTTGTTTTGGACAGTGTAGGGTTTAAACGGGTTGTTTTGGACAGTGTATCGGTTAAAGGGGTTGTTTCTGGACAGTGTAGGGGGTAAAGGGGTTATTTCTGGACAGTGTAGGGGTTATAGGGGTTGTTTCTGGACAGTGTAGGGGGTAAAGGGGTTGTTTTGGACAGTGTAGGGGTTAAAGGGGTTGTTTCTGGACAGTGTAGGGGGTAAAGGGGCTGTTTCTGGACAGTGTAGGGGGTAGGGTGTAGGGAGTAAAGGGGTTGTTTCTGGACAGTGTAGGGGGTAGGGTGTAGGGAGTAAAGGGGTTGTTTCTGGACAGTGTAGGGGGTAGGGGAAGGGAGTAAAGGGGTTGTTTCTGAACAGTGTAGGGGGTAGGGGGAAGGAGCTAAAGGGGTTGTTTTGGACAGTGTAAGGGGTAAAGGGGCTGTTTCTGGACAGTGTAGGGGGTAGGGTGTAGGGAGTAAAGGGGTTGTTTCTGGACAGTGTAGGGGGTAGGGGGTAGGAGATAAAGGGTTTGTTTTGGACAGTGTAGGGGGTAAAGGGGCTGTTTCTGGACAGTGTAGGGGGTAGGGGGTAGGAGATAAAGGGGCTGTTTCTGGACAGTGTAGGGGGTAGGGTGTAGGGAGTAAAGGGGTTGTTTCTGGACAGTGTAGGGGGTAGGGGGTAGGAGATAAAGGGGTTGTTTCTGGACAGTGTAGGGGGTAGGGGGTTGTTTTGGACAGTGTAGGGGGTAAAGGGGCTGTTTCTGGACAGTGTAGGGGGTAGGGTGTAGGGAGTAAAGGGGTTGTTTCTGGACAGTGTAGGGGGTAGTGTATAGGGGATAAAAGGGTTGTTTCTGGACAGTGTAGGGGGTATTTTTTTCCACCTTTATTTAACCAGGGGATCTAGTTGAGAACATGTTCTCATTTACAACTGCGACCTGGCCAAGATAAAGCAAAGCAGTGCGACAGAATAACAACACAGAGTTACACATGGAATAAACAAGCGTACACTCAATAACACAACAGAAAAAAAGTCTATATACAGTGCGTGCAAATGGTATGAGGAGGTAAGGCAATAAATAGGCTATAGTTGCAAAGTTATTACAATTTAGCAGATTAACACTGGAGTGATAGATGAGCAGATGATGAGCAGATGGTGTGTAAGTAATGATACTGGTGTGCAAAAGAGCAGCAAAGTAAATAAAAACAATATGGGGATGAGGTAGATAGATTGGGTGGGCTATTTACAGATGAACTGTGTACAGCTGCAGTGATCGGTCAGCTGCTCAGATAGCTGATATTTAAAGTTAGTGAGGGAAATGTAAGTCTCCAGCTTCAGCGATTTTTGCAATTAGTTCCAGTCACTGGCAGAGGAGAACTGGAAGGAAAGGCGGCCAAATGGTGTGTTGGCTTTGGGGATGATCAGTGAGATATACCTGCTGGAGCACGTGCTATGGGTGGGTGTTGTTATCGTGACCAGTGAGCTGAGATAAGTGGGTCTGGCGACAAATATGTAGTGATGGCCAGCCGACTAGAGTATACAGGTCGTAGTGGTGGGTGGTTTAAGGGGCTTTGTTAACAAAACGGATGGCACTGTGATAGACCACGTCCAATTTGTTGAATACAGTATTATAAGCTATTTTGAAGATGACATCGCTGAAGTCGAGAATCGGTAGGATAGTCAGTTTTACGAGGGTAAGTTTGGAGGCGTGAGTGAAGGAGGTTTTGTTGCGAAATAGAAAGCTGATTCTTGATTTGATTTTGGATTGGAGATGTTTGATATGAGTCTGGAAGGAGAGTTTACAGTCTAGCCAGACACCTAGGTATTTGTAGTTGTCCACGTATTCTAGGTCAGAACCGTCCAGAGTAGTGATGCTAGTTGGGCGGGTGCGGGCAGCGAATGGTTGAAAAGCATGCATTTGGTTTTTTAGTGTTTAAGGGCAGTTGGAGGCCACGGAAGGAGTGTTGTATGGCTCGTTTGGAGGTTAGTTAACACAGTGTCCAAATAAAGGCCAGATGTATATAAAATGGTGTCATCTGCCTAGAGATGGATCAGGGAATCATCCGCAGCAAGAGCGTTGATATATACAGAGAAAAGAGTCGGTACAAGAATTGAACCCTGTGGTAACCCCATAGAAACTGCCAGACAAAAGGCCCACCGATTTGACACACTGAACTCTGTCTGCGAAGTAGTTGGTGAACCAAGCGAGGCAGTCATTTGAGAAACCAAGGCTATTGAGTCTGCCGATAAGAATACAGTGATTGATAGAGTCGAAAGCCTTGGCCAGGTCGATGAAGATGGCTGCACAGTACTGTCTTTTATCGATGGAGGTTATGATATCGTTTAGTACCTTGAGCGTGGCCGAGGTGCACCCATGACCAGCTCGGAAACCGGATTGCACAGCGGAGATGTTACGGTGGGATTCGAAATGGTCAGTGATCTGTTTATTAACTTGGCTCTCAAAGACTTTAGAAAGGCAGGGCAGGATGGATACAGATCTATAACAGTTTGGGTCTAGAGTGTCACCACCTTTGAAGAAGGGGATGACCGCGGCAGCTTTCCAATCTTTAGGGATCTCGGACTATACGAAGGAGAGGTTGAACAGACTGGTAATAGGGGTTGCAACAATGGTGGCGGATCATTTTAGAAAGAGAGGGTCCAGATTGTCTAGCCCAGCTGATTTGTACGGGTCCAGATTTTTCAGCTCTTTCAGAACATCTACTATCTGGATTTGGGTGAAGGAGAATCTGGGGAGGCTCGGGCAAGTAGCTGCGGGGGTTGCGGAGCTGTTGGCCGGGGTTAGCGTAGTCAGGACGAAAGCATGACCAGCAGTAGAGAAATGCTTATTGAAATGTTCGATGAAATTTATCGGTGGTGACCGTGTTACCTAGCCTCAGTGCAGTGGGCAGCTGGGAGGAGGTGCTCTTATTCTCCATGGACTTTACAGTGTCCCAAAACGTTTTGGAGATACAGAATGAAAATGTCTCTTTGAAAAATCTAGCCTTTGTATTGCTTCATGACTTCCCTGAACAGTTGCATATCGCGGGGACTATTTGATGCTATTGCAGTCCGCCACAGGATGTTTTTGTGCTGATCAAGGGCAGTCAGGTCTGGAGTGAACCAAGGGCTATATCTGTTCTTAGTTCTACATTTTTTGAAAGGGGCATGCTTATTTAAGATGGTGAGGGAATTACTTTTAAAGAACGACCAGGCATCCCCGACTGACGGGATGAGGTCAATATCCTTCCAGGATACCCGGGCCAGGTTGATTAGAAAGGCCTGCTCACAGAAGTGTTTCAGGGAGTGTTTGTGATGAGGGGTGGTCGTTCGACCTCTGACCCATAGCGGATGCAGGCAATGAGGCAGTGATCGCTGAGATCCTGATTGAAAACAGCAGAGGTGTATTCGGAGGGCAAGTTGGTCAGGATAATATCTATGAGGGTGCCCATGTTTACAGTTTTAGGGTTGTACCTGGTGGTTTCTTGATAATTTGTGTGATATTGAGGTCATCTAGCTTAGATTGTTGGACTGCTGGGGTGTTAAGCATATCCCAGTTGAGGTCACCTAACAGAACGAACACTGAAGATAGATTGGGGGCAATCAATTCACATATGGTGTCCAGGGCACAGCTGGGAGCTGAGGGGGGTCTATAACAGGCGGCAAACAGACCTGGAAAGTATGACAGAACTTTGCAAGCTATCTCTGCAGTAGATTGCAACTCCCCCCCTTTGGCAGTTCTATCTTGACAGGAAATGTTGTAGTTGGTTATAGAAATCTCAGAATCTTTGGTGGCCTTCCTAAGTGTAGGGGGTAGGGGCATGGACAGTGTAGGGGGTAGGGGTTAAAGGGGTTGTTTCTGGACAGTGTAGGGGGTAGGGTATAGGGTGTAGGGGCAGGGGGTTGTTTCTGGACAGTGTAGAGGGTAGGGGTAGGGGGTTGTTTCTGGACAGTGTAGGGGGTAGGATGTAGGGGTAGGGGGGTTGTTTCTGGACAGTGTAGGGGGTTGTTTCTGGACAGTGTAGGGGGTAGGATGTAGGGGTAGGGGTTGTTTCTGGACAGTGTAGGGGTAAAGGGGTTGTTTTGGACAGTGTAGGGGGTAGGGGTTGTTTCTGGACAGTGTAGGGGGTACGGGGTTGTTTCTGGACAGTGTAGGGGGTAAGGGGGTTGTTTCTGGACAGTGTAGGGGGTAGGGGATTGTTTCTGGACAGTGTAGGGGGTAGGGGTTGTTTCTGGACAGTGTAGGGGGTAAAGGGGTTGTTTTGGACAGTGTAGGGGTAGGGGTTGTTTCTGGACAGTGTAGGGGTACGGGGTTGTTTCTGGACAGTGTAGGGGGTAGGGGTTGTTTCTGGACAGTGTAGGGGTAAAGGGGTTGTTTTGGACAGTGTAGGGGTAGGGGTTGTTTCTGGACAGTGTAGGGGGTACGGGGTTGTTTCTGTTTCTGGACAGTGTAGGGGTAGGGGTTGTTTCTGGACAGTGTAGGGGTTGTTTCTTGACAGTGTAGGGGGTACGGGGTTGTTTCTGGACAGTGTAGGGGTAAGGGGTTGTTTCTGGACAGTGTAGGGGTAAGGGGTTGTTTCTGGACAGTGTAGGGGTAGGGGATTGTTTCTGGACAGTGTAGGGGGTAGGGGGTTGTTTCTGGACAGTGTAGGGGGTAAAGGGGTTGTTTTGGACAGTGTAGGGGGTAGGGGGTTGTTTCTGGACAGTGTAGGGGGTACGGGGGTTGTTTCTGGACAGTGTAGGGGGTAGGGGTTGTTTCTGGACAGTGTAGGGGTAAAGGGGTTGTTTTGGACAGTGTAGGGGTAGGGGTTGTTTCTGGACAGTGTAGGGGTAGGGGTTGTTTCTGGACAGTTTCTGGACAGTGTAGGGGTAGGGGGTTGTTTCTGGACAGTGTAGGGGTTGTTTCTTGACAGTGTAGGGGTACGGGGTTGTTTCTGGACAGTGTAGGGGGTAAGGGGGTTGTTTCTGGACAGTGTAGGGGGTAGGGGGTTGTTTCTGGACAGTGTAGGGGGTAGGGGATTGTTTCTGGACAGTGTAGGGGTAGGGGGATGTTTCTGGACAGTGTAGTGGGTTTGTTTCTGCACAGTGTGGGGGGTAGGGGGTTGTTTCTGGACAGTTTAGGGGGTTCTTTCTGGACAGTGTAGGGGGTAGGGTATAAGGGGTAGGAGCTAAATGAGTTTTCCTTCTGCTTACATCTAATACTTCTAAATCTCAGTTTTGTTCTCCTTTATAATCCCCATCACACTGGGGGTATGTTTCCATGGTGACTCGTGAGCAAGTGTGAACACTCACCAACTCCTTCTTCTTCATGCATTCCATGAGGATGATGAAGAGGTGTTGGGCTTGGGTCCGGCTGTACGTGAATGTCTTCTGTATGGTCACCAGCAACTGGTCCCTCAGAGTCTCATTTATGATCCTGATGAGAAGGAGGTATAGGGAGAAGGATAAGTGTAAAAGAGACCTGGAGCCAAAACTTAAATTCAGGTTTTAAAATTGAAGTATTAACGTTTAGCATAAGTATTAGGACTGTATTTGGGAAACAATAAAAATGCATCTTACTATACAGATATTTGGAACGGTTTCTGCATCCCCGGCAATACAGTAGCAAACCTGTGTATCTGATATGTGACACGTACCCTCCCTCCTCTGAGTACTTGTGTCCAAATGCCAGGATGTCTGAGGCACGCCCGCTCCCGTCACACACCACCACGGGGACAGGCGGAGTGTCCCTCAGGTACTCCAACACGATGGAGATCACATTAGGACCCCCTTCCACTATCAGAGCCACCACCGGCACTCCCTGACCAATACCTACAGAGAGAGGGGAGAGGAAGGGCAGAGGACAGGGGGTAGGTAGAGAGAGAGCGAGAGAGAGAGAGAGAGAGAGAAAGGGGAGGACGGGGAGAAGAGAGAGGTGTGACTGACAACATTTCAACGGGGTCCATGTTGCGTGCTGTACCCCGATTCCACAAGTGCCCCTACATCTCACCTCTCAATTAAAATAGAACTGCTACCAACAGACAAATCTGGGACACGTGTTAAAAATAGTCGGCAGTCGGCAGCACACTGGTGTGTCTTGATTCTGAGAGAGTTTCCTATTTCGCTGTGTTTTTCTGAGAAGTTAACAAAAGCACAGATCCACACTGAGCCGCATAGAAGCCCTGGAGCGAGCACCCTCCTGCTGCACAGAGGGACAGCCTCATGCTGGCAAATCAGAAGCTATTAATAGTCATTAGAGGTAATTAACAGGTGGGTTCTGGTGCTCACACACAGGCCTGCCTGGGATAATGGACCTGGAAAGAGAAAGGATGCAGCCCTACAGTACCAAACCCCCACAAGGACGCCCAGTTCCTTTGTCACTGCTTCTCTCTTTCTGTCTCTGTCTCCCACTCTCTTTCTCTCGCTCCAACCCACTCTCCGTCACTGTCTCTCCCTCTCTCCCACTCCCACCCACTCTTACTCTCTCTCTCTCTGTCACTCTCTCCCTCTGTCACTCTCTCCCTCCTCTGTCTCTCTCTCTCTCTCTCTCTCTCTCTCTCTCTCTCTCTCTCTCTCTCCCCTTTCTCTCTCACTTGCTCTCTGTCATTCTCTCTCTCTCTCTCTCTCTCTCTCTCTCCCTCTCTCTCTTTCTCCCTCTCTCTCACTCTCTCTATCTCTCATTTGGCTGCCACCCATCAGTGTTTTGACTCAAATTTAAAAGCTGTGTCCTGCCAGATCCTCCCTCCCATCCTAGCCTTCATAATTTCACTGGGGATAGGTGGGCCAAAGACTCAGGGCCCGCTCACACACGTGCCATCATTGTGTCTCGCTTGCTACAGCCACAGTTACATAAAGAAGGACCTATTTTAGGGCCTTGTCTACTTCAAAGCCCAGAACACCAGCACACTGTCAGACAGAGGAGAATAAGAACAGAGAAGTGATAGTCTTCTCTTTTCATATCGGTTTTACTTGACTTCTTCTGTTGGTCTTCACCTCTGCATGTGTCACAATAATGGCTGCTTTGCTTTGGCGGTCATCTCCAGAACCTGAAGGTATTACGCTCCAATTTAAAGACGCCAGCGTGCAGATGAGGAAGGGAAAGCACAGCTTATTTATTTAGGGAAAACCCAATTAGACCAGGATCTCATTCCCAAGGGCACCCTGATCACAGCAATACAACAACCAATAGTTTCATGCCCTGATCTGTTTCACCTGTCCTTTTGATAGTCTCCACCCCTTCCAGGTGTCGCTTATTTTCCCCAGTGTATTTTCCAAGTGTTTCCTGTCTCTCTGTGCCAGTTCGTCTTGCATGTTCAAGTCAACCAGCGTGTTTTTCCCCGTGCTCCTGCTTTTCTATTCTCTTTTACTAGTCCTCCCGGTTTTGACCTTTGGCTGTTTTTCTGGACTCCATTCCGGCCTGCCTGACCATTCTGCCTGCCCTGACCTCGAGCCTGCCTGACCATTCTGCCTGCCCTGACCTCGAGCCTGCCTGACCATTCTGCCTGCCCTGACCTCGAGCCTGCCTGACCATTCTGCCTGCCCTGACCTCGAGCCTACCTGACCATTCTGCCTGCCCTGACCTCGAGCCTGCCTGACCATTCTGCCTGCCCTGACCTCGAGCCTGCCTGACCATTCTGCCTGCCCTGACCTCGAGCCTGCCTGACCATTCTGCCTGCCCTGACCTCGAGCCTGCCTGACCATTCTGCCTGCCCTGACCTCGAGCCTGCCTGACCATTCTGCCTGCCCTGACCTCGAGCCTGCCTGACCATTCTGCCTGCCCTGACCTCGAGCCTGCCTGACCATTCTGCCTGCCCTGACCTCGAGCCTGCCTGACCATTCTGCCTGCCCTGACCTCGAGCCTGCCTGACCATTCTGCCTGCCCTGACCTCGAGCATGCCTGACCATTCTGCATGCCCTGACCTCGAGCCTGCCTGACCATTCTGCCTGCCCTGACCTCGAGCCTGCCTGACCATTCTGCCTGCCCTGACCTCGAGCCTGCCTGACCATTCTGCCTGCCCTGACCTCGAGCCTGCCTGACCATTCTGCCTGCCCTGACCTCGAGCCTGCCTGACCATTCTGCCTGCTCTGACCTCGAGCCTGCCTGACCATTCTGCCTGCCCTGACCTCGAGCCTGCCAGACCATTCTGTACCTCTGGAACTCTGAACTGGTTTTGACCTTTTGCCTGTCCACGACCATTCTCTTGGCTACCACTTTTGGATTGTTAATAAACATCTTGGACTCTAACCATCTGCCTGCTGTGTCTGCATCTGGGTCTCACCTTGTGCCCTTCTAATATAATGTAAAATAAAACAGCAATCAATAGAAAACAACATTTAACAAAAACAGTTCAATTCCTCTGCTACTAGGTCCTCAATCAAAACTCTGAACTGCCCGAGCGGCACCAGAACATCTAATTGTAATGAGTTCTATAAATTGTCCCAGCAGTGAGGCGCATTAAAACTAAAAGCAGATTTACCTAATTCGGTAGAGACCCAAGGAACCTCAAGAGTTAACCAACTCTGTGAATGGGTTTGGTAAATCATGTTTTTATACTTCAACAACGAAGTGAAGTCAGAAGCTTGTATAGTAGAGCTTTGTAAACAAAAAGGGAATGATGAAGTGATCTCTGGGAATTCAATGAGGACCAGCCAACCTTTTGAGACAGGATGCAGTGATGAGTATTAAAACTGCCACATGTGATAAAGCGAAGGGCACTATGGTAGACAGCATCCAAAGGTTCAAGAGCAGTGGCTGCTGCATTCTGGTAAATTGTTTCACCATAGTCAAGTACTGGCAGAAAAGTTGACTGTACAATCTGCTTCCTGCTTTTTAGGGAGAAGCAAGATCTATTTAAAAAAAATAATAAGCCCATTGTAAATCTTAATATAGCTTTTAACTAGCTCATCAGTATGTTTTTGTTTATGCTAAATCTTTGTCAATCCCAAAGCCCACATATTTCTCGGCGGAAACCCGATCGATGGGACAACCATTGAATTAATACATATGTAGTCCACCTGATTTTTTTTTTTTGCGAGAATTTGAGAACAACATATTTTGTTTTTCCCACATTAAGTGCAAGTTATAAAATGGAATGCTTCAATCTAGTTGACAATGGGAAAGTTTTCTGTCATCTCTAAAAAGAAAAGATGTTAGGGACCGGGGAGAAAATGCAATAACTCTAAAGATTACAGGAAAGATTTTCTGTGCAAAATGTCCAAATGACATTGACAAATAGAAAGCAGTGAGAAAATGACCCAAAATGTTTAGGATAAAATTTTAGTTCGGCTTGGATGCATAATTTATATGGTTGAAATAATATCAGCTTTTATGATACTGATAAATATAGCCCCTCTACATATGGTATCTAACTGCGCATTCGCATTCCCTCAAGATGCTGAAAGAAATAACTCATATTTCTCCACTTCTGTTCCTGAGTCAAAAATGTACAGTAGCCTACAATTTGTTGTATCATTTACCAGCAAGAAATGCAAAATTCTGCAGGAGTAAATATTGAAGGTGCAATATGCAGAAATTGCTATGCCATTTCTTAGTTGCTAACATTCTAATAGTTTGCATAATTTCTGTTTATGTAGAGAATCATTGTACCATCTGAACCGCTGTGAAATATATTTTCAATAACCCAAAATATTGTGATTTCAGCTGTTTGATGCTGGTGTACAACACCAAAAGTCAAAGATGCGAAACGTATGAACGGGAAGCACAGAAATAGCCACATAGAACAGATCTACCACATCTTAGACTTGCTTTCAATGAGAATGATAGATCTATAACTCCCATTTCTATGTGAATTTTGTCAGTAGCCCAAAAAGTAAAATATTGCAACTTTAAGGCTATGTGAGAGGTTATAACCCATCTGAACAATAGGCTACAGTTCCCATAACGTGCCATAGGCCTATTTGAAGTTCCCGTCTTCAAATCATCACACATAACATAGTCGGCACTGCCATCATCCTCTTTTACTTCACCAAACATGACTTTTCTGGCCCTCCCTTCTCTTTATTTTCAACTCTCCATTTCACAGCTTTTCTCTTTTTGAATTAAACCCCGACATTGTCCTTTCTGCCACAGTGGATCGACGATAACCTTATCTGCCTGATCCCAGCATTTGGTGATTGGTGTGTAGGCTATTTGGCACACATAGATTTAGGCCCTGAATCTTAGGGTTATGCACCAATGCCAAGTAACCTAAAATAATGAAAGATAAACCTATGTAGCCTATAGATATAAATTGCACAAGAATTATACATTTATGGATTTTTTTAAGGTATTGTTTTCTCTTTATTCAACACACCCACCCGCCATCCACACAATATTTTGTGAACCTAACCCAACTGCGGATATAGCTGCGGGGACTGAGGGATATGAGTCAACCCGCCCATCACTAGAGCGTGGTACCTGCATATGCCACATTACACAACACAATCAAAGAGCAGGAGTAGACTGCACTCACAGTATGTGTGGTCCTAAAGCCAGTTCATATGTCTGAGGTATAGAGCAAGATTTGTGTAACTGGCAATGCTGACAGTTCTGCAAGTTGCTTTAGATAAAAGCGGTCTGCTAAATGACCATATTATATTGTTATTATATGAATATCTATAGTCTCTCAGGTAGAGTGGGGACCTCAGATTAAGCATTCATTCTTAAATCATGTCACATTGGAAACCGATAAAAAGTTAGCTTTGTGCTCTTTGCTGTGTAGGGTTGAAAATATTTGAAAATAGCCTTACAAAATGGACCAAATGGTAAATGATTTCAAAAAAGAACAAATCTGCCATAGCTGTATGTGGAGATGGAATCCATTTTTTGGACAAGATTATCTCTCGAAGTCTATGAAGTAGAACGTTGTGCTTTGCATGACGAGTCATTGTCAGCACACACTGTATTTCACTACCCCCTCTGATCAAGTTTCCACAACAGCTCACAGTCATGTTGATGAAATAACACCAGGGCATTTAGAACCGGACATTGAATAGATTCCATTACAAATGCCAGTACCCCATCAATAATGGATAATAAATCACATGTTCACTACCATCCGGTTTATATAAGAGAAACCCTTTGGGGTTTTCCGTATCAGATTAGTGGAGGCTTTACTAGTGATAGGTCAGAGTAGCTCGTAACTGGAGCAGATCGATCCCTTCCTCTCTTTGAACACTCTCCACACACCCACCTCTATGTATCTACTGTCTTCCCTCTCTCTCTCTGACGTCTATGGCCCCTGCTCACAGCTCTTGAGAGAGAGAGAGTGAAAGAGAAAGAGAGAGAGACAGCTCGGAAGAGGGGAGGAGGAGAGGAAAAGTACGAGCCTCACCAACCCCAATATCTATCTTTAGTCCGGGAGAGAGAGGGGGGTTGTGAGGGGGACACATGTAACATGATTAAACGGACCTCATTATGGAGCCGTTGACTCACCCAGAGAAACATTAGCAAGGCTGGAGGAGGTTTCTCTATGTGGGTCGTTTTCACACATCTAGGCCTTCCCTCGGCATCCACACTGCACTCGCTAGCACCTATTTCCCCAGAGTGGACTGGCAAATTGGAGCTGTGAAAGTATTAAGACATGAAAGGTAGAGAAGAGAAGGTCAGAGGCAGATGTAAAGGGCCGATTCTACAACGCCACCGCTCCATTTCGATTAGTTATGTCTCTGTCACACTTTGACTTTCCTTGTTCTTCTGTTCTCTTCTGAATATAATCCATTCGTTTCTATTTTTGCATTGGGCAGGCGCTGCAGTTGAGATAAGATAATTAGTTGGGTTGGGGGACACTTTCTTTTCAGAGGAATAGGGATAAGATGGGTGAGAGTGTCAAAGGGTTACAGAATTAATTTGAACCCAAGCCAACACAGGTATGGCTGTTAGTGGAGGTGGTGGCACTAACCGCTAGAACACCAGATTGTGGGACATTGTCTACTGGAAAATGACACCCATTATAAATATTGGGGAAGCAACTCTGAAAATATAGTTTACAAGCTACCAATTACTTCACTAAAGCTACCCTTAAGAAAAATACAGTTTACTGTACTTAACTAAAAACTACTTAATGAAAGATTATCATATGTAAATCTGAAATGTCATAGACTACAAATTGCAAAATGTATTTAGTCTATTAAACACAAAAACTATGTTTCAAGTAATAATTAGGCAGGTCTGATGCCAATTATTGCCTACTTCACCCATGTTTTATTTGAGCAAAAAAGTTATAATAGTTAGCCACACAACTACTGTACATATTTAAAAAGTAATTAAGTACTAAAAATACTTCCCATATTAGAATTTATTTAAACTACCACCAAGATAAAGCAAAATGCAGTTAAATTACTAGTTGACCTACATGTAGTTCACTACTCCCCAATACATGGTACACAGCAGCTTCCCTACTGATTTACCTGGCTGTCTCAGAGTTGACAGTATCTCTCTCTCTCTCTCTCTCTCTCTCTCTCTCTCTCTCTCTCTCTCTCTCTCTCTCTCTCTCTCTCTCTCTCTCTCAAGCACGGCAATTCCACCATGACAGGAGACAGGCGATCGTTCACTCACCTCTCCCTAACCCTGTGCTATCAAACTCAATTACCTGCCAGGCCAGTACGCATGATTTTGTTCCAACACTAGCATACCACATGGAACGAATCAAAGAAGTTGTCTATTAAAGATCATGATTGGTTGATTAGTTATATAGGTTGTGTTAGTGCTGGGTTGAATATCCAGTCCCTCCAGTAACTGAGTTTGAGTCCACTGTTCTAACCACTCCAATCATCACTTCCTCTACTGTCCCTCCCTTTGAATAATTCATCAGTCCTGTGCAGTGTTTCCTCTGGAAAAAAATGTGTAGCAGTGGGGGGAAGAAGGTCGTGGAGGGGGCTGAATGGGGGGTCCCTCCTAGACTTCTCATGTAGAAGGACTGTGCAAGGTCCATAGCCTATGCATGGTCCATATTATCAGATATGCTATTAGCAATAAACATTGGCACCTGTAGCCCAACTGATGCAGCAAAGTGCAAATAAATAGGCTGAAGCATGGAGTTGCTTATCTACATTTACCCTATTGGGCTAATCATTAGCCAGAGACCAAACAGATCCCAAATGTGATCTTTTGAATAGTTACAACCAGGAATACAACTTCCCCGAATTGGATCCTTTGTTTGTACTCCCCTGGGGAATTGAACTGATTCCAGAGGCTGACCCAAAACATCGTCGGCGGGGAAGAGGTACTCAGAATGGACTTCTAGTCCGACTCAGGAGACCTGCACACCGCCCACCGCTTCCGAGTATATTACTCGCTAATGTTCCGTCTCTGGATAAAAGCTGAGGGCGAGTTACCCCGACCGAGAATACCTCACAATCAAATGCCGACTGTATTACCTCCCAAGATAATTTTCTTTGGTTATAGTCACAGCCGTGTATATTCCCCCAAGCCATGACGGCCCTCAAAGAACTTCACTGGACTATATGCAAACTGGGGATTTTAACAAAGCAAATGAGTAATTGGCATTATTTAACAAAGCATTATTAAAGTTCTATCCAAATACTGACTGCAGTAGCCGCGCTGCTAAAACACTCGACCACTGCTACTCCAACTTCCGGGATGCCTACAAGGCCCTCCTCCGCCCACCCTCCCTCACGACTCCATTTTGCTCCTCCCTTCCTATAGGCAGAAAGGCAAACAGAAAATACCCATGCTAAGGACTATTCAATACTGGTCTAACCAATGGGAATCCCCGCTTCAAGATTGTTTTGATCAGGGTAGCCTCCGAGAATAACATTTACGAAAATACGGATACGGCGACTGAGTTTATCAGGAAGTGTATAGGAAACGTTATACCCACTATGACTATTAAAACCTACCCTAACCAGAAACCGTGGATAGATAGCAGCATTCGCGCAAAACTGAAAGCACGAAACACTGCATGCAGTCAAGGTGACTGGGAATATGGCAGTGTAGTTATTCTCTCTGTAAGGCGGCAGCGTAGCCTAGTGGTTAGAGCGTTGGACTAGTAACCGGAAGGTTGCGAGTTCAAACCCCCGAGCTGACAAGGTACAAATCTGTCGTTCTGCCCCTGAACAGGTAGTTAACCCACTGTTCCCAGGCCGTCATTGAAAATAAGAATCTGTTCTTAACTGACTTGCCTGGTTAAATAAAGGTAAAATAAAAAAATTAAAAGGCAATCGAACAGGCAAAATGTCAGTATAGAGACAAAGTGGAGTCGCAATTCAATGGCTCAGACACAAGACGTATGTGGCAGGGTCTACAGACAATCACGGACTACAAAAAGAAAAC
This sequence comes from Oncorhynchus keta, assembly GCF_023373465.1. Taxonomy (NCBI): domain Eukaryota; kingdom Metazoa; phylum Chordata; class Actinopteri; order Salmoniformes; family Salmonidae; genus Oncorhynchus; species Oncorhynchus keta. The sequence goes on along the minus strand of NC_068434.1, from coordinate 22,121,695 downwards.
CAGCCACGTCTTGGACACCGACGTCTTCCAGACCTTCTAAACACCTTATTGGCCTGCTTTGAGGACAACACAGTGCCACGAATGCGACACAGTACCAAGAACTGTGGGCTCTCCATCTCGACGTGAGTAAAACATTTAAACGTGTTAACCCACGCAAGGCTTCCGGCACAGACGGCATCCCTAGCCATGTCCTCAGAGCATGCGCAGACCAGCTGGCTGCTTTGTTTACTAACATATTCAATCTCTCCCTAATCAAGTCTGCTGTCCCCACATGCTTCAAGATGACCACCATTGTTCCTGTACCCAAGAAAGCAAAGGTAACTGAACTAGTTTTGCGCGAATGCTGCTATCTATCTATGGTTTCTGGTTAGGCTAGGTTTTAATAGACGCTGTGGGTACAACATCACTGATGAACTTGTTAATAAACTCGCTCACCGAATCAGTGTATTCATCAATGTTATTGTCCAACGCTATGCGGAACATATCCCAGTCCACGTGATCGTAGCAATATTGAAGGTTGGAATCCGATTGGTCGGACCAGCGTTGAACAGACCCGAGCATGGGCGCTTCCTGTTTTAGTTTCTGTTTATAGGCTGGGTGCAACATAATGGAGACATGGTCAGATTTTCCAAAAGGAGGGCGGGGGAGGGCTTTATATGCTTTGCGGGGGGGGGTATACATGACTGTGATTATGATCAAAGAGAATTCTCTTGGTAGATAATGCGGCCGGCATTTTATTCTAAGGAATTCTAGGTCAGAACAAAAGGAACAAAAGGACTTGAGTTCCTGTATGCTGTTCTGATCACAACACGTCTCATTAATCATAAGGCATACACCCCGCCCTTCTTCTTACCAGAAAGATGTTTGTTTCAGTCTGCGCGATGCGTGAAGAAGCCAGGTGGCTGTACCGAGTCTGATGACGTATCCCGAGTGAGTCATGTTTCCGTGAAACAAAGAACGTTACAATCTCTGATGTCTCTCTGGAAGGCAACCCTTGCTCGGATTTCGTCTACCTTGTTGTCAAGAGACTGGACATTGGCGAGTAGTATGCTCGGGAGCGTTGCTCGATGTGCTCGTCTACGGAGCCTGACCAGAAGAACGCTCCGTCTCCCCGTTCTGCGGCCGTGGTTTTGGGTCGCCGGGTGGGATCCGATCCATTGTCCTGGGTGGTGGACCAAACAGGGGATCCGCTTCGGGAAAGTCGTATTCCTGGTCGTAATGTTGGTGAGTTGATGTTGCTCTTATGTCCAATAGTTCCTCCCGACTGTATGTAATGAAACCTAATATTTCCTGGGGTAACAATGTAAGAAATAACACATAAAAAAAATAAAAAATACTGCATAGTTTCCTATGAACTTGAAGCGAGGCGGCCATCTCTGTCGGTGCCGGAAGTGTAAATGTAATAAGCCAGGGAGATACTGTATACTTTAGCTAAGAAAGTAATACTAAGTGTATGTTGTGCAGTAAGTTGTTAGTAGCCCATGTGTCTCACCCTAAGAATTTGATACCTCTCCCCCTCAGAACTTAGCCTACTGTTCCGACTTAGAGGTGCACATGTAGCCTATTTTAGAGAAATGTCATCATTGAATATTGTAAGAGACTTCATTATATGCCCCCGTTATTTATCCTACGGTTCTGACTTGGTGTACAGGGAGAATGCTGTAAGTCTGTCGCTGTACATTTCAAATGTAGCTTAATGTCTTAATCGAAATTATGGCTTGCCTCCTATCCGCTCATCGATACCTTATGCCATAGTTTGTAAATCTCAATTGTTACAATATATCGCTTATATAGGTGTATCTCATTAGTATCTTATTCACCATCTTAGGCAAAGTTGGAATTCTGCATTTCATTGTTTTGCTTACTTTGTGTATTATAATTAGCTCATGTGCTTTTCTCCACTAGGAGGAAATACTATATAATGTTGTTGAGTCTGTAACCATGTTTGCCGGTGACAGTCTCTTTTATATATTTTATAAATTGCAGTAGGGTAATAGACCCATGTAATTCCACTTGATATTGCGAGAGTTGTTTTGTTTGTGCAATGCGCTGTCTGTGCATCGGTATATTGTCTATAAAAGTGGATCCTCGTGATTTAATTTTGCTTCCTTTTTAGACCACATCGGCCTAGTAAATACTTCACATGGTAGGCTAACTCTCTCTCTCTCTGCCTGTCTCTCTCTCTGTCTGTCTCTGTCTCTCTCTCTCCTCAAAGAATAGTAAAGTTATGGCCTCAACATCTTGCTGAATTGATCTGAACTAACATCTATCTGAATTGATGTCAGTGTCCATTTTGAAAGTGCTGAACAAATAGTCCCACCTCATCACAGCTTGTTAGCTTGCACTTGCTTATACTTACAGCTAAGTGTTGATTATATAAGAACAAACATTATGAATTTACTGAACGTAAATGTAATGATGTTTGTGTATGGTTCAAAAGTCTAAATTAATGTCAGCATTCCTTACTAATGAAGAAGAATGTGGTTCTTATCAAGTTACACAAATCGACAGAGTCAGTAGAAACCACATTTACTTAAGCAAGTCAGCCATATAAGCTGTGGTTTTTAAAAAGGCAGTTTAGTGTTATGTTTTTTTGCTGGCATGCATCTAAAACAAATTGGTTGAGTTGCTGCACCAAGATTTACATGCTAAAAATCGCCATTATGCAGAGGAAAAGTAAATGTGGACTTTTCTAGCAGCTTCAAAGTGCATCTCAGCAGAAATATTTTTGAATCTTCCTTATTTTTTTCACTGGTGGCAATGATTTTGCCCTTGGCCCAGCGCCACAGCAAAATGAGTGTGTCGGAAACACTGGTCCTGTGGGTCCCAGCTGAAGTCAGGGCTTCATAGCATTTGATTAGAATCCAATTCCTGCAGGGGCCATTTCTCATCCTTTACATAGGACTGTGATTAAAAATGGTATAGATAACCCCCCACACCTAAAAACAGACAGAGAACCCCCCCCCCACACACACACACACCACACACCTTAGTGCTGACGAGAGAGTAGGTGAAGGCTACATGAAGAGAAAAGGATCCCTCTTTCTCTCTCCGTCCTCTTGTATATTCTCATCCTCCTATTCAGAAGAGACCTCTCAAGGTAACCTCATCGCCTCTCTTTCCACTTCATCTCTCATTCCCTTTCCCTCTCTGAGACTAGTGCATTACCACACACAGCAGAGAGCTATGACCGTCACCTGAGGCCGTCTGCTGTCTCACTCTTCTATCTGCCTGGATGTTTGAATTGTTGCCACGGGGAGAGATGGGAGTCTGGTGGGAACAGAAACAGCACTGTTCTTCAAGGATTCCTGTAGTCATCTGACATTGACACATGGGAACGAGGGTGTGTGAGGATGAGTTGTTTAAAGGGGAGGACAAGGGGATATGACAAGTGCACAAATAAGGGATGAGTCCACAAGCAGACTATAGGACAGGGGTATGGATGACCAAGCTATGATCTAAGAGGACTAGAGGACAGGGGTATGGATGACCATGCTATGATCTAAGAGGACTAGAGGACAGGGGGATGGATGACCATGCTATGATCTAAGAGGACTAGAGGACAGGGGTATGGATGACCAAGCTATGATCTAAGAGGACTAGAGGACAGGGGGATGGATGACCATGCTATGATCTAAGAGGACTAGAGGACAGGGGTATGGATGACCAAGCTATGATCTAAGAGGACTAGAGGACAGGGGTATGGATGACCAAGCTATGATCTAAGAGGACTATAGGACAGGGGGATGGATGACCATGCTATGATCTAAGAGGACTAGAGGACAGGGGGATGGATGACCATGGCTATGATCTAAGAGGACTAGAGGACAGGGGTATGGATGACCATGGCTATGATCTAAGAGGGCTAGAGGACAGGGGGATGGATGACCAAGCTATGATCTAAGAGGACTAGAGGACAGGGGGATGGATGACCATGGCTATGATCTAAGAGCGCTAGAGGACAGGGGGATGGATGACCATGGCTATGATCTAAGAGGACTAGAGGACAGGGGGATGGATGACCATGGCTATGATCTAAGAGGACTAGAGGACAGGGGGATGGATGACCATGGCTATGATCTAAGAGGACTAGAGGACAGGGGGATGGATGAACATGGCTATGATCTAAGAGGACTAGAGGACAGGGGGATGGATGACCATGGCTATGATCTAAGAGGGCTAGAGGACAGGGGGATGGATGACCATGGCTGATCTAAGAGGACTAGAGGACAGGGGGATGGATGACCATGGCTATGATCTAAGAGGACTAGAGGACAGGGGGATGGATGACCATGGCTATGATCTTAGAGGACTAGAGGACAGGGGGATGGATGACCATGGCTATGATCTAAGAGGACTAAAGAACAAGGGGATGGATGACTATGGCTATGATCTAAGAGGGCTAGAGGACAGGGGGATGGATGACTATGGCTATGATCTAAGAGGGCTAGAGGACAGGGGGATGGATGACCATGGCTATGATCTAAGAGGGCTAGAGGACAGGGGGATGGATGACTATGGCTATGATCTAAGAGGGCTAGAGGACAGGGGGATGGATGACCATGGCTATGATCTAAGAGGGCTAGAGGACAGGGGGATGGATGACCATGGCTATGATCTAAGAGGACTAGAGGACAGGGGGATGGATGACCATGGCTATGATCTAAGAGGACTAGAGGACAGGGGGATGGATGACCATGGCTATGATCTAAGAGGGCTAGAGGACAGGGGAATGGATGACTATGGCTATGATCTAAGAGGGCTAGAGGACAGGGGGATGGATGACTATGGCTATGATCTAAGAGGGCTAGAGGACAGGGAAATGGATGACTATGGCTATGATCTAAGAGGGCTAGAGGACAGGGGGATGGATGACTATGGCTATGATCTAAGAGGACTAGAGGACAGGGGGATGGATGACCAAGCTATGATCTAAGAGGACTAGAGGACAGGGGGATGGATGACCATGGCTATGATCTAAGAGGACTAGAGGACAGGGGGATGGATGACCAAGGCTATGATCTAAGAGGACTAGAGGACAGGGGGATGGATGACCATGGCTATGATCTAAGAGGACTAGAGGACAGGGGTATGGATGACCATGGCTATGATCTAAGAGGGCTAGAGGACAGGGGGATGGATGACCAAGCTATGATCTAAGAGGACTAGAGGACAGGGGGATGGATGACCATGGCTATGATCTAAGAGGGCTAGAGGACAGGAGGATGGATGACCATGGCTATGATCTAAGAGGACTAGAGGACAGGGGGATGGATGACCATGGCTGTGATCTAAGAGGGCTAGAGGACAGGGGGATGGATGACCATGGCTATGATCTAAGAGGACTAGAGGACAGGGGGATGGATGACCATGGCTATGATCTAAGAGGACTAGAGGACAGGGGATGGATGACTATGGCTATGATCTAAGAGGGCTAGAGGACAGGGGGATGGATGACTATGGCTATGATCTAAGAGGACTAGAGGACAGGGGTATGGATGACCATGGCTATGATCTAAGAGGACTAGAGGACAGGGGATGGATGACCATGGCTATGATCTAAGAGGACTAGAGGACAGGGGTATGGATGACCATGGCTATGATCTAAGAGGGCTAGAGGACAGGGGGATGGATGACCATGGCTATGATCTAAGAGGACTAGAGGACAGGGGGATGGATGACCATGGCTGTGATCTAAGAGGGCTAGAGGACAGGGGGATGGATGACCATGGCTATGATCTAAGAGGACTAGAGGACAGGGGGATGGATGACCATGGCTATGATCTAAGAGGACTAGAGGACAGGGGGATGGATGACCATGGCTATGATCTAAGAGGACTAGAGGACAGGGGGATGGATGACCATGGCTATGATCTAAGAGGACTAGAGGACAGGGGGATGGATGACCATGGCTATGATCTAAGAGGACTAGAGGACAGGGGGATGGATGACCATGGCTATGATCTAAGAGGACTAGAGGACAGGGGGATGGATGACCATGGCTATGATCTAAGAGGACTAAAGAACAAGGGGATGGATGACTATGGCTATGATCTAAGAGGGCTAGAGGACAGGGGGATGGATGACTATGGCTATGATCTAAGAGGGCTAGAGGACAGGGGGATGGATGACCATGGCTATGATCTAAGAGGGCTAGAGGACAGGGGGATGGATGACTATCGCTATGATCTAAGAGGGCTAGAGGACAGGGGGATGGATGACCAAGCTATGATCTAAGAGGACTAGAGGACAGGGGGATGGATGACCATGGCTGTGATCTAAGAGGGCTAGAGGACAGGGGGATGGATGACCATGGCTATGATCTAAGAGGACTAGAGGACAGGGGGATGGATGACCATGGCTATGATCTAAGAGGACTAGAGGACAGGGGGATGGATGACCATGGCTATGATCTAAGAGGACTAGAGGACAGGGGGATGGATGAACATGGCTATGATCTAAGAGGACTAGAGGACAGGGGGATGGATGACCATGGCTATGATCTAAGAGGGCTAGAGGACAGGGGGGTGGATGACCATGGCTATGATCTAAGAGGACTAGAGGACAGGGGGATGGATGACCATGGCTATGATCTAAGAGGACTAAAGAACAAGGGGATGGATGACTATGGCTATGATCTAAGAGGGCTAGAGGACAGGGGGATGGATGACTATGGCTATGATCTAAGAGGACTAGAGGACAGGGGGATGGATGACCATGGCTATGATCTAAGAGGGCTAGAGGACAGGGGGATGGATGACCATGGCTATGATCTAAGAGGACTAGAGGACAGGGGGATGGATGACCATGGCTATGATCTAAGAGGACTAGAGGACAGGGGGATGGATGACCATGGCTATGATCTAAGAGGACTAGAGGACAGGGGGATGGATGACCATGGCTATGATCTAAGAGGGCTAGAGGACAGGGGAATGGATGACTATGGCTATGATCTAAGAGGACTAGAGGACAGGGGGATGGATGACCATGGCTATGATCTAAGAGGACCAGAGGACAGGGGGATGGATGACTATGGCTATGATCTAAGAGGGCTAGAGGACAGGGGGATGGATGACTATGGCTAGAATATTTACCTGCTATTCCTGTGTATGGTTATACAGGGATCTCTCTAATCTCAAAGGGACAATCTGCAACATGTACCTATTCGTAGGCTGGCTAGTTGGTTTCGTAACATAATGTTGAAAATAATAATCCATACTTTATCACTGAGAAAGACCAAAGACAGAGGACAAGAGGAAGAAGGGAAGGACAATGGCTGAGATGGGAGGATACCGTTAGTTTTGAAGGAAGCTGCTCAGGCATATCTCCAGCTGTGCCAGGAGGAGACAGGAGGAGACAGGAATGTATCCAACCTGGCGTGTGACTGTGTTGGCCACAGCCACCATAAACAGCACTTCACCCAAAGCCCTGTCTTTATCCATTTATTCTGTTACCCTCAGCTGGAGCCGAGCTGTCACCTCGATCCTTAGTCACAATAGCACACGAGGCAACACAGCCGCATGTAATATGGAGTGGGAGGGTGTACTTTTTTAGTTTTAGCTATGGGAGAAATGTTAGGAAAATATTTTATTCATTAGATCTGACCTAACATAGTTTTGTGCTTGTGTCCACAAAACACAATGTAAAAAATGACTAATATCCAGGACAATATATATTGATTGTATTAGTCTTGAAGTAATGTTCCTGACAGGTATTGTGTAACCAACCACAGGTTTGCACATACAGTACAATGGGACCTTGGGGGCAGATTTTTCTAAGTATCACTTTCATTCCAACATGATTTTTCCTCTTATTTCATTATCCTCTTTTTTTGTGAGAAACCTCAGGGCATGACGCATCCCAGAGGACCCTACTGAGAGGGACATTTATACTGAACAAAAATATAAACCCAAGAGGACGATTTTACTGAGTTTCAGTGCATATAAGGAAATCAGTCAATTGAAATCATTTAATTAGGCCCTAATCTTTGGATTTCACATGACTGGGCAGGAGCGCAACCATTGGTGGGCCACCCACTGGGGAGCCAAGCCCAGTCAATCAGAATTAGTTTTCCCCCACAAAGGGGCTTTATTAGAGATGGAAATACTCTTCAGTTTCATCAGTTGTCCGGGTGGCTGGTTTCAGACGATCCCGCAGGTGAAGAAGCTAGATGTGGAGGTCCTGGGCTGGCGTGATTACCTGTGGTCTGCGGCTATGAGGCCAGTTGGACGTACTGCCAAATTCTCTAAAACGACGTTGGAGGCGACTTATGGTAGAGAAATTAACATTCAATTCTCTGGTAACAGCTCTGGTGGACATTCCTGCAGTCAGCATGCCAATTGCATGCTCCATGAAAACTTGAGACATCTGTGGCATTGTGTTGTGTGACAAAACTGCACATTTTAGAGTGGCCTTTAATTGTCCCCAGCACAAGGTGCACCTCGTAATGATAATGTTGTTTAATCAGCTTCTTGACATGCCCCACGAGTCAGGTGGAAGGACTATCTTGGCAAATGAGAAATGCTGAATAAAAGGGATGTAAACTCATTTGTGCAGAACATTTTAGAGAAATAAGCTTTTTGTGAGTATGGAAAAGTTCTGGGATTTTTCTGGGACCAACCCATGTTTTGAATCATGGGACCAACATTTCATATGTTGCATTTACATTTTTGTTCAGTAATATGTGCATCTTTATTGACTGTGGACAGATAATCAAATAAATAAATGGTCCATTTATAGAACCCTGGGTGGTATTCATTAGGCACACAAAATGGAAGCAAACTGTCTGAAACGTGGAGGTACCATTGGAGCTTGTCCCATAAAGGCTCATTTTTGTTTTCTGTCGCAATATGTTTTGCTACGTTGAGAGCTAATAAATATGACCCTGCTATAGTGATGCGCATGTTGATTCATAGCAGGTAGATTTAGGGTCATGAAATATTGTGTGGCTGAAGGGCGGGTGGATGGCGGGCGGGTTGAATAAAGAAAAACAATACCTTAAAAAACATAAATGTATAATTATTGTGCAATTTCTGTAGGTTACATTGAGATTTTTTGTTCATTATTTTAGGCTGATATAACTCCATAAGCCTAAACTTTACGGCTTAAAGGTATGCACACCAAATAGCATAAACAACTAATCATGCTTTTGGGAATGGCAGAAAAAAGGCAAAAAGGAAGTTGTGGAAGTTTATTCAAAAAGACAAAAGATGTCAAAAGAAGAGTTGAAAATAAAGAGAAGGGAGGTCCATAAAAGTGGTGGTAAAAGAGGATGATAGCAGTGTGTGTTATGTTATGTGTGATGATTGTGAGGCGCTATACGAATTTGACAGTCACGAGAAGGGACTTCAAATAGGCCTATGGCATGTCAAGGGAACTGAAGCCAGCGGTTTAAATTAATTAAATGGAAACTGGACATTGACTAACCAGAATAAATCCTCTGATAACCCTAGTCCCGTACGAATCGACATCCTTGTGTTTTGAGAGAAATGTCTGAGTTTGACAGGTGTTGCTCGCGGTTTGAGCAAGAAAACAATAACTGATTCAATAAATTGAATGAAGTGCTGCGCATATCCTGTACAGTATATGAAGGGACTACATGTATCAACTTCAACAGTGAATCATTTTGTTTATACGTTTTGTGCAGTGGCATAAAGTACTTAAGTGAAAATACTTTAAAGTACTACTTAAGTCGTTTTTTGGGGTATTTGTACTTTACTTTACTATTTATATTTTTGACAACTATTACTTTTACTTCACTACATTCCTAAACAAAACAATGTACTTAATACTCCTTACATTTTCTCTGGAACACAAAAGTACTTATGGAAAATGGTCCAATTCACACACATTAAGAGAACATCCCCGGTCATTCCTACTGCCTCTTATCTGGCAGACTCACTAAACACAAATGCTTCATTTGTAAATTATGTCTGAGTGTTGGACTGTGCCCCTGGCTATCAGTATATTAAAATAACAAGAAAATTGTTCCGTCAGGTTTGCTTAAAAACCTCTTAAGGATCCGCCCCTTTTTTTCAATTTTCGCCTAAAATGACATACCCAAATCTAACTGCCTGTAGCTCAGGCATTGAAGCAAGGATATGCATATTCTTGATACCATTTGAAAGGAGACACTTTGACATTTGTGGAAATATGAAATTAATGCAGGAGAATATAACACATTAGATCTGGTAAAAGAAAATACAAAGAAAAAACAAACCGTTTTTTTTGTATGTTTTTTGTACCATCATCTTTGAAATGCAAGAGAAAGGCCATAATGTATTATTCCAGCCCAGGCATAATTTAGATTTTGGCCACTAGATGGCAGCAGTGTATGAGCAAAGTTTTAGACTGATCCATTGAACCACTGCATTTCTGTTAGGACGTCTTCTACTGAGATCGCAATGATTATGATTACAGTTTCTCAGTTCAAATATTATGGTGACACTATATCAGAGAAAGCTTGGTATAGTTTACAAACTTGGGAACCAAGCTGGAGTTATCAATGTTGCCTATTATCGCCTGGACTTCTTGAAATGTCTTCACGCCTTGTAAGAAGTTATATATTGTAATTACTTCACCACCATGGCCTATTTATTTCCTTAACTTACCTAATTTGCACTCACTGAATATAGACTTTTTGTTTTATTTTGTTCTACTGTATTATTGACTGTATGTTTTGTTTATTCCATGTGAAACTCTGTGTTGTTGTATGTGTTGAATTGCTATGCTTTATCTTGGCCAGGTCGTAGTTACAAATGAGAACTTGTTCTCAACTAGCCTACCTGGTTAAATAAAGGTGAAATAAATAAATAAAATAAAAAATCATAAAAGCATCATAAAAGCTGAAAGTTTTTCAACCACATAAAATATGTATCGAAGCCGAACTGAAACCTTGTCAGAAACACATTGGGTCATTTTCACTACTTTCTATTTCCTTACAACTGGTCAAACTGATGTCATTTGGACATTTTTGCTTTATTTTATTTTCTCCCCAGTCCCTAAACGTCTTTGCTCCACGAAAGATGACAGAGAAACTTTACCGATGTCAACTAGATTGAAGCATTCATTCTATCGATCTATTACATTATTCTGTTGAGCAAGAGTTTATTTTGTCTTCGAGGGCAACAAAGACAAACTACAAGTATCTAATTATAAACAAGCTGACTGACAAATAGCCCACCAAAATGTTGGAAATTACAAGCAGAAACATATCTCAAATCAGGCAAAACAAAATTCTGTACAACCTATCAAAATGTTTGTTCTGCAGTCTTTGACTGTAGCCTAAAGAGCATGTTCTATATTTGCAGGTTAGGGTTGTGTGCAGGCCTTAGATATTCACTTTATCACATACAGTCGGGCGGTTGTGGAAGGGTTATTAGCAATTGCGGGTGGGTGCGGGTGAACAAACACTACCCTGGTGGTTAGCCTCGTTATTGTTATTATTTTTTTTTTACTTTAGTTTATTTAATAAATATTTTGTTAACTATATTTTCTTAAAATTGCATTGTTGGTTAAGGGCATGTAAGTAAGCATTTCACGGTAAGGTCTCCGGCGAATGTGACAAATATACGTTGATTTGATTTGAGCACTACACTATCAGTGTCACTCAACAAACCAGCAGTAAGCTCTTCTAACAACTGAATTAATTAAATGCATCCAGGCTTTAAATGAGGATGAAAAGGATGCTGTTAATGTAGTGATGGTTACTGTTCTGGTTTGGAATGGTTTGTGGACTGCTTGATTTGGGGATGGTGAGTTAGTTGAGTTGTTAATTACGCTATATGTGGTCGGTTGGGATGCTGTTATGACGACTGGGCGTCCCTTTGCCTCCCCAGCCCCCTTTATATGAGCCCAGGCATAGGATGACAAAGGGAAGCCCATAGGTCACATGACAGGATGGACAAAGAAGGCACATCTCTTCCTGCTTCCTGTTGACTTCACAGTTGTCATTTGTGAGTGTAATCTCAGCCTGTGGGCTAGGGTTACTGCTTTGTCTGTTTGACTGGATGGTAAAAACAGGGGCTATATAAACTCTACAGTATCTGATGGATATTTAAAAAGTACAACACTGATGCAGTCAAAAGGTCAGGGTTGAATGCTCACAACATTTTCTATTTTTTTTATATACATATGAAACATGTTGACATTTATGTGTATACCAATAATACAGTATCACATTGCATAAGTGTTTGTAGTGTAACAGGACATGGTATGTGAAGTTATACACAGGGGAATGTATGGAGTCATTAGGCAAGGTGAAGGCACGAAGGAGTTTGGATGATTGACAGTACAAACAGACAGGGCTGGTTTCCAAAAAACGTTAGATCCATGATGAACTTAGCCTTCAGAAACTTTCGGGAAACAAGCCCTGAGCGTTAGTGCAACATTATTAGAAAAGGCAGCCATTGTATCAGTTTACTCAAACAGGATAGGCCTACTGGGCACCAATTCCCTGTTATGGACAGAAATTACATGAAAAAAGGGGATGATGCAGTCATAAAATGTGATATAGCAGTCCTATTTCCATAAGATATACTGTGCAAAATGGGAAATATTGGCTATAAATTCTTGCTTCAGTTTATTCAAAAGCATAGAATACTTTTAGGCCGTCATTGTAAATAAGAATTTGTTCTTAATTGCCTAGTTAAATAAAGGTTAAAAACTTGAATAGGGCCTCCCATGTGGCGCAGTGGTCAAAGGCACTGCATCGCAGTACTAGCTGTGCCACTAGAGATTCTGGTTTCGAGTCCAGGCTCTGTCGCAGCCGGCCGCGACCGGGAGATCCATGGGGCGGTGCACAATTGCCCCAGCATTGTCCGGGTTAGGGGAGGGTTTGGCCGGCAGGGATGTTCTTGTCCCATTGCGCACTAGCGACTCCTGAGGCAGGCTGGACGCAGTGCATGCTGACACGATCGCCAGGTGTACTGTGTTTCCTCTGACACATTGGTGCAGCTGGCTTCTGGGTTAAGTGGGCATTATGTCAAGAAGCAGTGCGGCTTGGTTGGGTTGTGTTTCGGAGGACGCACCGCTCTCGACCTTCGCCTCGCCCGAGTCCGTAAGGGAGTTGCAGCGATGAGACAAGACTGTAACTACCAATTGTATACCACGAAAAAGGGGGTAAAAAAAACTAAATAAATAATTAATAAGGCAATTTGTTGATAAAACTAGCAGACAAATATAATAAATTATAGCTGAAAGAAACAGTTTTCAGATGCAGGTTCATTCCTAGCTTTGCTCCATTTGAAATCATACAATTGAGAAGTCTATGTCAAGAGTGGAGGCAACGAGATGTGCACATTATTTATTTTATGTTTATGCAATTTAATTTGGCTATCAGTCTCCATGATACAATGGAAATTGAAGTAGGATAAATGTGATGTGACAAGGTCCTCACACAGAGGAGCACACAATCCTTCTTCAGGAATAATACCGTTGTGCAATATATAACTAACACACAGATATATTCTGAGCATCTGAAATCATTCATTGTGCTCTCATCGCCAGCAGTGGCTGTGTTGATTACATGCACAAGCTCTGCATCAGTAAAAAACCTTTCAGACCTATTTCTCTCTTAAACACACACACACACACACACACACACACACACACACACACACACACACACACACACACACACACACACACACACACACACCTGCACACACGTGCACACACACCTGCACACACACGTGCACACATACACACACATACAAGGGAGTGGAAGTGGAGGATTACTGGCTTCAGTTGAGGCGATGAAGAGCTGTGTCAGGTGGTTAAATACTTGGTTGAGGGAAAAACTTCAGCGAGAGAGGGACAGTTTCAAAGCCTTTTGAGGAGAATCACCTTGGGCTAAATCTGACAGCCTACCGACCATGAACATGGAATATTGGCCAGGTTGTCTCTGTTAAAACAGAAATGTGAACTCAATTAACCTACCTGATAAAATGGTAGTACTTCGGGGGCCCAATTCAATCAGTTGGAGATAAAGGCACTGTTGGTTCACTCAGCATGTTTACAGGGGTGGTTTTGTGTCGATACACAATGACAACGAGGAACAGCTTGCTCACTGGACACCTCAGATAAAGTGTAAATATTCAGAGTAAACCCGCAGTATGTTTTTACTTCATTTGCAATCTAGTTGTTACATTGGGCCTTTAAATAATGTTATGTTCATCATGATGCCATGATCTCACTGGAGATCTACGACCAAATTTCACTGTAAGAGCAATGGAGGTCTAGGATTGGACAGTCATTGGTTCTTAGCAGTGACCAACATCCAGTCGGTATATGACTTAAGGGATGTGAAGGGAAATACCTGCACAATATTTAATTAGCCACTCTCCCAGAAGTAAATACAGCAATCTTGGAAGGTTGTCATTTGAACAGTGTGCACTGTGCAGGTATTTCCCTTTCTTTTCACAGCCAGTCATTGGCTGTTGGTATGATTGACAGTGACCAGCCCCACTTACGTGTGTTGATCTTCTGCAGGGAGATGTGTTTCTCCAGCTGTCTGCGGAGTTTGACCTCAGCACCGTACTTCCCTGTGGTCCCATTATCGGCCAGGATGAAGTGGGAGTGCAGGCTGTTGAGCACGGTCAGCTTGCTCAGTGGGTTGGACATGGTCTGGTACGGTCGGACCACCTGTTGGACCACAACAAAGTTTTCATCAACATATTTTGTTTACTCAGCAGTTGAATATAATAAACTAGTGTTGGAGTCGTGGCCGCGCACGACTCCAACACCATCATTAAGTTTGCTGACGACACAACAGTGTCTGGCCTGATCACTGACAGCGATGAGGCAGCCCAAGAGTCTGAAAAGATGTGGCATGTGCCTTCAGATCCTCAAAAAGCCAACCGCAAGGCGTGACAGAGGGTAGTGCTTACAGCCTAGTACATCACTGGGGCCGAGCTCCCTTCCATCCAGGACCTCTATATCAGGCGGTGTCAGAGGAAGGCCCTAAAGATTGTCAAAGACTCCAGCCACCAAAGTCCTGGACTGTTCTCTCTGCTACTGAACGGCAAGCAGTACTGATGCACCAAGTCTGCTGCTAGTATTTACTATCTATCCTGTTGCCTAGTCACTTTACCCCTACCTATATGTACATATCAACCTCAATTACCTCGTACTCCTGCATATCGACTCGGTACTGGTACCCTATTGTCACGTTCGTTGGAATAAATATCGGACCAAGGTGCAGCGAATGTTGAGTTCCACATATTTGATTAGAAAGTTAAACTAAGCAAAGACAAAAACAAATAAACAATAAACTAACAACGAACCGTGACTACAGAGTTGCTATGTGCACTAACTCAAAACAATATCCCATAAACACAGGTGGGAAAAACAGCTCCTTAAATGTGATCCCCAATTAGAGACAACGATTACCAGCTGCCTCTAATTGGGAATCATACAAATCACCAACATAGAAAATAAACTGGAACACCACATAGAAATAAATAAACTAGATCACCCCCAGTTACGCCCTGACCCACTTCACCATAGAGAAACAATGGCTCTCTATGGTCAGGGCGTGACAGTACCCCCCCACTCCGGCCACAAAACCTGAAACCAAATAGGGAGGGTAGGGGGGGTGATTTGTTGTCGGTGGTGGCTCTGGTGCGGGACAAAATACCCGCTCATCCCACGGATCTTCCATCATCGGGGGCGGCTCTGGTGTGGGACGAAGAACCCTCTCAACTCGCAGATCCACAATCTTTGGTGGTGGCTCTGGTGCAGGCTGAAGAACCTGCTCATCCCACGGATCCACCCAGGCAGAACACTGTGCCTAGACTGGATCTCGATGCCGAGGAAGGCTCCTGCCATGGAGCGGGACTGGACACCAGCCCTGGCCTGGACATCGGTGCAGAGGAAGACTCCTGCAATGGAGAGGGACTGGACGTCGTGTCTGGACTGGGCATCGGTGCAGAAGAAGACTCTGGCCTTGGAGCTGGACGCCTTGCTCAGACTGGACATCGGCGCAGGGGAAGGCTCCGGCCATGGAGCTGGAGGTTCCGGACCATGGACCGTCTCAGGAGGTTGCTGATCCTGGACTGTCGCCGGAGGTTCCGGACCGTGGAACTGTCGACGGAGGTTCTGGACCGTGGAACTGTCGCCGGCAGCTCCGGACTGGGAACTGTCGCCGGAGCTCCGGACTGGGAATTGTCGCCGGAAGCTCCGGACTGGGAACTGTCACCGGAAGCTCCGGACTGGGAACTGTCGCGGGAAGCTCCGGACTGGGAACTGTCGCCGGAACCTCCGGACTGGGAACTGTCGCTGGAAGTTCTGGGCTGGGGATCGTACGAGGAGCAGGCACAGGACGTACCAGACTGGGGACACGCACTTCAGGGAGAGTGCGAGGAACAGGCACAGGACGCACCGGACTGGGGACACGCACTTCAGGGAGAGTGCAAGGAGCAGGCACAGGACGTACCGGGCTGGGGACACGAACTTCAGGGAGAGTGCGAGGAACAGGCACAGGACGCACCAGACTGGGGACACGCACTTCAGGGAGAGTGCGAGGAGCAGGCACAGGACGTACTGGACTGGGAAGGTGCACTTGAGGGAGAGTGCGAGGAGCAGGCACAGGACATACCGGACTGGGGACACGCACTTCAGGGAGAGTGCGAGGAGGAGACACATGACGTACCGGACTGGAGCGGCGCACTTGAGGCCAGAAGCGTGCAACCGGCATAGGTTGCACCAGACTGCTAACCGGATCCTCTGGTCGGATGTTGAGCAGAGCACACTTGCACAACATCTCTCTCATCTCACTCTCTCCCAACTTCGCCATTGCCTCCCTAACAGTCTCTGTCTCTTCCCTCTGCTCAGTCGCCAGCGCCATGTGCCCCCCCAGGAAACTTGGGTTTATCCTTGGGCTTTCTGTAGCCGCGAACCCTGTCATCGTCGCTGTCCTCCATTATCTCCATTATCTCCTTCAACTGGTGAACATGCTGCTTGTTCCTGGTTTGATGGGATATTCTGTCACGTTCGCTGGAATAAATATTGAACCAAGGCGCAGCGAATGTTGAGTTCCAAATATTTTATTAGAAAGTGAAACTAAGCAAAGACAAAAACAAATAAACAATACACTAACAACGAACCGCGACTACAGAGTTGCTACATGCACTAACTCAAAACAATATCCCATAAACAAAGGTGGGAAAAACAGCTCCTTAAATATGATCCCCAATTAGAGACAACGATTACCAGCTGCCTCTAATTGGGAATCATACAAATCACCAACATGTACCCATAGGAGAACCCTTTGAAGAACCCTTTTGGTTCCAAGTAGAACCACTTTGGGGTCTGTTTAGAACCCTTTCCACAGAGCGTTCCTCCTGGAACCAAACTGTTTTTTAATTATTACTTGGAACCAAAAAGGGTTCTCCTATGGGGACAGCCGAAGAACCCTTTTGGAACCCCTTTTTCTAAATGTGTTTATAGCCAAGTTATTGTTACTCATTGTATATTTATTCCTCGTGTTAAATATTTCTCTCTGCATTGTTGGGAAGGGCCCGTAAGTAAGCATGTCACTGTTGTTTACGAAGCATGTGACAAATACATTTGATTTGACTCACAAACACACACGCGCGCCCACACACACACTGTAACTTACGTCTTTTCCCACCAGGTCCTCCTGGTTCTCCACGATGCCCCAGGGGGCGATGCCAATAGTGCAGATCTTCCCCCGAGATTTAGAGGCATGGTCCTTTAGCGCATCACCCACATGCCGGATCACCCCTGAGTGTATGTTTGTGATGTGGTGTGTGTGTGTGTGTGTGTGTGTGTGTGTGTGTGTGTGTGTGTGTGTGTGTGTGTGTGTGTGTGTGTGTGTGTGTGTGTGTGTGTGTGTGTGTGTGTGTGTGTGTGTGTGTGTGTGTGTGTGTGTGTGTGTGTGAGACGAGAGAGAGAATAGATTATGCATGTGAGTACGTGTGTTTGAAAGAGAGATGAAGAAAGAGGGCCATTCTGTCAGGATTGATACATAGAGTAATCTTAGATAAATAATACACAGACTACGAAAACATAAAAACATTTACACCGCACCCAGAGACAGAGCGACAGAAAGGTATATCTCAGCCCCACCACCCTCTTTCAATCTCTCTCCCTCTCCCCCAGTCATACCTGAGGGGAATCTCATTTCATCCCTCTACCTGACACTCACTGTCCACTTCCTTTTGTCCCCGAAATCCTCCTCTCCGTCAATTATTCACCCTCCCATCTCCCCACCTCTGCCCCTCTGTTTCTCTCTTCTCTTTCTGTTTATGACCTACATCTATACAGTTACCTAACCCTTCGAGGCTACCACCCGCCAACCAGATTAAACCCAAATGTAATGTTGTGGCTAGGGTCAAGGTTAGGCTGAGTATTTTTTAATTTTTTTTTTACTAACACTAGTATTGATTTTTCACACCCACAACACAACGCAAGAGCAGTGATAAACAGAAGTGTAGGGTTAATGGGTAACAACGTCACAGCACGTGGTTGTTATTAGCCCACTAAGTGGGCCTTTTTCATGCCTCCACCCACCCAGCCCACCTGTGTTGACCCCGCCGGTGAAGATCCAGGCTCCGGTAGTCATTGCAGCCTTGATGAGGCCCTTGCCAAAGACCTGTTTGAGTTTGGGCTGCAACTCAAAGTTCTGCAGGCCCCCATGCACCGAGATGAGCAGCTTGGGAAGGTCCAGCTGCCACTCCTTGGTCATCAGGTGCAGCAGGAGGTCTGGCTTGGTGTCGTAGGACACACGCACATACTGCAAATGATCATACAAATAACCAATAGCTGTCATTTGTTTGGTATAACATCAACGTGTAATATAGATTACAATGAGAGATATTTTGTTATCTGTCTATCCACCCTTTATGTGTTATATCATTCAACCCTAGGTATAAAGTGGTCACCATGGCTTTGTTGGAGTGGCCCCCTCCCTGGAACTCAATGGTTCCAAAGGCGTCGGTGGGGCTGAGCTGGGTGTGTTTGCTGATTGACCATTTATCTGATAGGCTGTCATTCTTAGCCAGACGCTCCGTCTTGTCATTCTGACTGGAGGAGATGCCGGGGGGCAGGCCAACGTGCTGACCAATCAGACGGCCACAGCAGCACCTGGGGAGGCGCAAGAGAGGGGACAGGTAGTCAGAGGTGAGGTGAAACATTCTGAACGTTGCATCCTTCTGATCAGACACCAGATGTGCACTAGATCTGGGAAGGAGGAAGTGACATGTCGGGCAGGTTCCAGTTCATCTACTCTGAGAGAATGGAGTTCAAAGGCCGTTCACACAAACCCCATGCAGCCCACTCTCTCTGCTTTGTACAAATCTCTGATAAAGCCTCTGTAAATGTGCTAGAATTATGCTCATAATATCATAGCCATTAGACATACTAGTAGTCAATAGTCACATACATTGGACATAATGGAGTTGAAATGAGACAGGTCCAGACAGGAGTCCCTGAGGGCAGACAACTGGAATCTTTATTCTGAGATGATGTAAACACCGGCCTGAGATCAAAGAAAAAACACATTTCTCTCCACCTGCATGTCGTCGACCCAGTTTTTCCAGATGAGTAACTATTTGATCCTGGAGCCCCCTCATTTTCCCTCCAGAGCTTTACTTATTCTGTGTTCACTGCTTCATTACATGTCATTTTTGAAAGCATCATTCTTGGTTTCTTTAATGCAGAAATATGTCTGTGACAGGTGTTATGTTCTGCCAATAGCATGCTTTATGTCAGTGTGATGTAGCTCCCTAGAAATGGAGTGAATTTGGTCATTCACAGCATTTTATTGTGTGTCTGTTATGCTTGCTCTGAATGGCCACTTATGCAGAACATATGGCAGATTCATTAAATATTAATATATTTAATAAGGTCCTTTAGAGATACCTCCTTTTTTTTAGAGAATGAAACATCTGCAGGGCTCCCTTGCTAAAATAAATGTAAAATAAAATGTGAATGAGACTGTGTGTGTGGTGAATCTTTGGTGTTTTAGACATTACAGTTATATGGTTCCTTACCCTGGCAGTATTATATAGGCCAGGAGAGACTGTAATCCACAGTTCTGATTACTTTAAACAGCTAACTTTAGCCACCTCTAGCTACAAATCAATTGGGGAGCTGGGGGCAACCATGTAATGTACATTGTTTGGGGGCTATTCACCTTTATGTTACTTCAAACAAGTCTTTGAGTTGATTTGGCTAAAAAATATTTAACATTGCTACCAATTTTGAACACAGCTGCTTTGGATGCTGCTTCCACTATGCCTTGTGTGGTGTCCGAGAGATTGGGACTAACATACAATGCTCGTCGAACATCTCATTCCAAAGTCATGAGCATTAATATGGAGTTGGTCCCTCCTTTGCTGCTATAACAGCCTCCACTCTTCTTGGAATGCTTTCCACTGGATGTTGGAACATTTCTGTAGGGACTTGATTCCATTCAGCCACAAGAGCATTAGTGTGGTCGGGCACGGATGTTTGCCATATGGCCTGGCTCGCAGTCGGCTTTCCAATTCATCCCAAAGGGTTGAGGTCAGGGCTCTCTGCAGGCCAGTCAAGTTTTTCCACACCGATCTCGACAAACCATTTCTGTATGGACCTTGCTTTGTGCACGCGAGCATTGTCATGCCAAACTGTTGCCACAAAGCTGGAAGCACAGAATCATCTAGAATGTCGATGTATGCTGTCACGTTATTATTTCTGTTCACTGGAACTAGGGGGCCTATCCAGAACCATGAAAAACTGCCTCAGACCATTATTACTATACCACCAAACTTTACAGTTGGCACTATGCATTGGGGCAGGTGGCGTTCTCCTGGCATACGCCAAACCCAGATTTGTCCGTCGGACTGCCAGATGGTGAAGGGTGATTCATCACTCCAGAAAACGTGTTTCCACTGCTCCAGAGTCCAATGGTGATGAGCTTTACACCACTCCAGCCAACGCTTGGCATTGTGCATGGTTATCTTAGGTTTGTGTGCGGCTGCTCGGCAATGGAAACCGATTTCATGATGCCCCCGACAAACAGTTCTTGTGCTGACATTGATTCCAGGGGTAGTTTGGAACTTGGTAGTGAGTGTTGCAACAAAGGACAGATGATTTTTAAGCACTATGCGCTTCATCACTCGGCGGTCCCGTTCTGTGAGCTTGTGTGGCCTACCACTTCTGGCTGAGCCATTGTTGCTCCTAGACGTTTCCAGTTCACAATAACAGCACTTACAGTTTGACGAAAATTTGACGAAGTGACTTGTTGCAAAGTGGCGTCCTATGACGGTGCCACGTTGAAAGTCACTGAGCTCTTCAGTAAGGCCACTCTATTGCCAATGTTTGTCTGGCTGTGTGCTCAATTTTATACACATCAGCAACGGGAGTGGCTGAAATAGCCGTATACACTCATTTGAAGGGGTTACCACATACTTTTGTATATATAGTGTAAGACAGCAAAAATAAGAATTTCCCATTCACATTGAACAACAAAGTTGTCTTTTAGTACTTTTCACGTACCTATGGGGGTCTTTGGCACTCACTATGATATGAACACATTCTCTCTTGTTGAAGGCTCTCTCAATCCACGATTTCTGTGCCTGCGGAGAGAAGAGAAGAGGCTCAGTCAGCTAGTTACTCAAACTCAGACCACAGGACTCTTAACTTAAGAGAGGTAGACGAGAGAATGACAGGCGGCACATCAGGAGGCATGCAGGCAGCTAGTACCCAGCTAAGCCCCAGTCTGAGTCGGAGCCCAGTCGGCCCTGGGAAGATAAGAGGCCTTTCTCTACCAAACAACAACAACTATTCATTAGAATGGGAAGAAGGGTTTTGTTTTTCTTACAGAGACCAATTCTCTTCAAGAACCAGGTAGTTCGCTCTTGCAGAATTTGAAGTGCATAGATACAAGCCACAGGTTTCCTATCTGATATCGACTAGGCCTATTTAAGATGCATAATTTGAGGTCTTGAAAATGTTTCATTTTACTTTTATTTAACTAGGCAAGTCAGTTAAGAACAAATTATAATTTTCAATGACGGCCTATGAACGGCGGGTTAATTGCCTTGTTCAGGGGCAGAACGGCAGATTTTTACCTTGTCAGCTCGGTAACCAAAGGTTGCTGGATCGAATCCCCGAGCTGACAAGGTAGAAATCTGTTGTTCTGAACAAGGCAGTTAACCCACTTTGTCCCATTAGGCCGTCATTGTAAGTAAGAATTTGTTCTTAACTGACTTGCCTAGTTAAATAAAGAAAAAGAAAATAATTGTGTTGGAAATGACTATCAAAGATTTGCATGCAATCATAACCATGCAAACTAACACACACTCAAATGCAAATATTTAATATACATTGAACAAAAATATAAACATAAACGCAATGTAAAGTGTTGGTCCCATGTTTAATAAGCTGAAATGAAAGATCCCAGAATGTTCCATAAGAACAAAAAGCACATTTCTCTCAAATGTTGTGCACAAATTTGTTTACATCCCTGTTAATGAGCATTTCTCTTTTGCCAAGATAATTCATCCACCTGAAAGGTGCGGCATATCAAGAAGCTGATTAAACAGCATGCTGATTACACAGGAGCACCTTGTGCTGGGGCAATACAAGGCCACTCTTAAATGTACAGTTTTGTCACAAAACACAATGCCACAGATGTCTCAAGTTTTGAGGGAGCGTAGAATTGGCATGCTGACTGCACGAATGTCCATCAGCGCTGTTGCCAGATAATTGAATGTTCATTAATCTACTATAAGCCGCCTCCAACGTCAGTTTGAAGATTTTGGCAGTACGTCCAATTGGCCTCACAACCACAGACCACGTGTAACCACACCAGCCCACCTCCACATCCTGCTTATTCACCTCCGGGATCGTCAGAGACCAGCTACCCAGACAGCTGATGAAACTGTGGGTTTGATTAACCAAATAATTTCTGCAAAAACTGTCAGAAACTGTCTCAGGGAAGCTCATCTGCGTGCTCGTCATCCTCACCAGGGTCTTGATCTGTCTTCACTCACCTTTGGTGGCCACTGGCATGCTGGAGAAGTGTGCTCTTCACAGATGAATAGCGGTTTCAAATGTACCAGGCAGATGGCAGGCATGTGTGGGCGAGTGGTTTGCTTATGTCAACATTGTGAATTGAGTGCCCCGTGGTGGCGGTGAGGTTATGGTATGAGCAAGCATAAGCTACGGCCAACGAACATAATTGCATTTTATCGATGGCAATTTGAATGCACGGAGACACCGTGATCAGATCCTGAAGCCCATTGTCATGCCATTCATCCACCGACATCCCCTCATGTTTCAGCATGATAATGCACGGCCACATGACGCAAGGTTCTGTACACAATTCCTGGAAGCTGAACATGTCCCAGTTCTTCCAAGGCCTGCATACTCATCAGACATACCACCCATTGAAAATGGTTGTGATGCTCTGGATCGACCTGTACGACAGCGTGTTCCAGTTCCCGCCAATATCCAGCAACTTTGTACAGCCATTAACGAGGAGTGGGACAACATTCTACAGGCCACAATCAACAGCGTGATCAACTATACTTAGGAGATGTGTTTCACTGCATGACGCAAATGGTGGTAACACCAGATACTGACTGGTTTTCTGATCCACACCCCTACCTTTTTTAAGGTATCTGTGACCAACAGATGCATATCTGTATTCCCAGTCATGTGAAATGATAGATTAGGGTGTAATAAATGTATTTCAATTGACTGATTTCCTTATATGTACTGTAACTGAGTAAAACCGTTAAAATTGTTACATTTTATGTTTTTGTTCAGTATAATTTACTTCCCCATTGAGATAAAGTGCAGAGAGTAAGCGGATGGTCTGTGCACCCAGGCAGTAAATTCTGTTTGAGTTTCTCAGAAATGTGAAGTTCTTCATCCTGCCCCTGCGGAGTCCATGAATATGAAATATTTCCTCATTTCCATGGGATTACAGCACAACTGACAGCCAATGGAAACAAGTGTGTGTGTCGGGGCATGCGGCTGTCATGTCTACTGCAGGGTCTGAAGGAGAGAGTCAATTATACCCTGCTCGAGCCTGGTGAACAGAGCCTGGTGAACAGAGCCTGGTGAACAGAGCCTGGTGAACAGAGCCTGGACTCCAACAACACCGCTGGGGGGATATAATGTGAAAGAATTTTCTGTACAAAGATGCACATTGACCCCATCCACACAGGAAGTGTTAGTGGACATGAGGTGTTGTGGAGATGAGTATGATGGTAGGAGTGTCCGGAACACTCTGTCGCCTCCCGACAGCAGGACGGGACAGCTAAAAGACACTAGAGGAGGGGAACCGAGCCTCCCAAAACCCACAGCAGCTGTGGCAGGAACACCACAAGGCAAAACAAAAGGAGGACTTTTCTCTGCTTTATTCCGGGAGAATTTGCGTCCCCTGTTCCCAGCCTGCTCTGCTTGTACAGGGCTTTTCCCCTCCATCAGAAAAAGAACAACACACTGTCTCTCTGCCTGACTGGCCCTGTCCCCCCACGGCACGCCAAAACCCCCTCAGGCACCGACCTCCAACCCCCAGGCAGGCCTCCCTCCACACAGGCACACTTACCCTAACACCAGACTTCCCACGATTAACCATTACTCTGAACAAGTCAAGCCACGGGAAGGGGAGGGGTATGGGGGCCACTTTACACAGGTCAACCTGACCGCGATGACTCAGCAAGCAGCCCCCCTCCCCTCCCCCGACAGGCTGCGACCAATGTATTCATACGCCGCTGCGCACAAGCACAAAGTAGATCTCTCCCTCCCGTTTTTGACAAAATTAGGCGTGACAGTGCTGGCATGAGCCTACTGGCACTGCTCTCGTGTTCTCAGTAAAAAGAAGATAAGACCAGAAAACCACACAACACAGAAAACACAACACAACCTGTGCCAAAGCCTCAAACAACAGAAAACCACCCCTGGGGTAGAAAAGGAGACCCTCCACAATCTTCTTTGTGGTTCTCTCTCTGTGGCTGTCTCTTTGTGTGTCTCTCTCTCTCTCTATGTCTCTCTCTCTCTGTCTCTCTCTCTCTCTCTCTCTCTCTTGCTCTCTGTGTGTCTCTCTCTCTATGTATCTCTCTCTCTAGTATATTGAACATTCTGTCTCCCCCTGCTTTCTCTCTCTGTCTCCGTCTCACTGGTTTTGTTTATGAGTTTTGACATGGTATGATGGGGTGGCCCAAACCCCATTGTGTAATTAAGATTTGTCTCTGGGGTGCATACCTGACGTCTGCCAACTAGTGCCAAGGCATGGGAAAGACGGTGTGTGTGTGTGTGTGTGTGTGTGTGTGTGTGTGTGTGTGTGTGTGTGTGTGTGTGTGTGTGTGTGTGTGTGTGTGTGTGTGTGTGTGTGTGTGTGTGTGTGTGTGTGTGTGTGTGTGTGTGTGTGTGTGTGTTTGTTTGTGTGTGTAAGGCTGGCTGGCTGGTAGTGTCTTGGTTGTCTTGGTTGTGAGTAAGGGAAATCAGACAACCTGTCATGGGTCAAGACAACATTACAGACTCTATCTCTCTCTCCACCCCCTCTCCCCCTCTCTCTCTCCCTCTCCTTGTTTCTCCCTCTCTTTTTCATTACTAATACTAGTGGGGAGTCTGTTCAAACACCACATCAAATGAACAGCCAACTGTCTAACTGATCTGTTCCAAAATAAACCAACATTAATACATTGAGCAGGTATGCAACGTGTTTATCTTCTTTGGTTGACATAGAATGCTATTTGTACTTAACTTCATGAAAATGAAAATAATAATATTAATAAAAAGAGAATTACGTCTGAACTCTGGAGAAATCTCACTGAAATTATGGATTTCTCTTCATCTGTTTTCTTACTGTGCAAAAATATTCTCTCTAACTGAATTGCTGTCACACTAATTGGAGCGTTGGCGGTAGCACTGAGCCATAGGATTAGATTCTTAGCTACTTGTCTCAATTGCACTTCACACTTTTTAATTACCATGTATATCAAATAAAGTATCTTTAAACTTTTTTTTTGTCTTTTCCATGACTTTTCCTTTATCTTAGAACAAATGCAAACAGTGGAAGTTTCCAATTAACGTCAAAGCACAATTTCCATTGTGCTTCTTTCGTGATATCCATACTAAAAAACACACTGCTTGCTTGGGTGAGCGTCTTCTTTTAATTGACTATCCCAGTTAGGTGACTCATGACTGAAGAAGATAGATGCGAAAACATTTCAGTGTCTTGAAAAGCATTGGGGGAAAAATTATGAAATAAATAACTTCAACCTTAATAGATGTGTGTTGAGCTTTTTATATTTTACACCATCACTGCTATGTCCTCATCAGAACCATTTACCACACACATTTACCCTTTAGCTTAGCATACAGGGAAACACATAAACATGTGGGCTCCAAGTGGCACAGTGGTCTAAGGCACTGAATCTCAGTGCAGGAGGGTTCATATAAGTCCCTGGTTTGAATCCAGGCTGTATCACATCCAGCCGTGATTGGGAGTCCCACAGGGCGACGCACGATTGGCCCAGCGTCGCTGGAGTAGGCCATCATTGTAAATAAGAATTTGTTCTTAACTGACTTGCCTAGTTAAATAAAGGGTCAAATTAAAAAAGATGTTCTTTTTTCTATTTGAGAGAAAATATTTTTTTCTAAATGATTGAACATTGAGTTATAGTCAGAACAGTATGTTTTTCATTTGAGAGGACTATACTTTTTTTTAAATCACAATAATAATCATTCATGCACTCTCCTGTGTCCACAACAATCTTTAAAACTAAATTCTGTTTGTAGAAAGGTGCATCAATTATTCAAAGGAAGGCAACTAGCAAACAGAATCTCTTGAAAAAAATAAAAAATAATTTCCCAATGAATACAAATTTGCAGCAATTGAACTGAATATAGAAACATTTCCGGGATACATGGGCAAAGACAATGGATCAAAGACAAATAGAACCTTCTGTTTAAATCATTTTCAGTTTCTTACGGTAGTTAAGTCTAGGCTACTTCAAAATACCATTCAATAAAAATCTGCACCACAGTGAGAATTCACAACAGTTTCTCCTCTCATGTCTTCTGCGCAGAGAATGTGTTATTTCTGTGCTGTTCTCTATGAGACTACATCAGTGGTGAGAGATAAGCCTATTCAGACCCTCTTCGAAGAAAATTAAAATTCAATAAAAAGCATTTCTTTGTTATTAGAATACGGTAAGTTTTGTCATCAGAACCTTCACTAGAGACTCTGTCGGACTAGAATAAAGTACATCAAAAACAGTACACCTGAGCCAGACACTTACCTGAGTGTGTTGCTGTGCTGCATTGATGGGAGCGTCCTGTGAAAAGCAGGGCAAGTGCTGAGGGCATCTCTATATCTCTAAACCTCACACCCTCACTGGATCCTGACACCAGGCCTGTCCAGTCCACCCCGCAGCCTAAGGACATTAGGGCTAAACCAGAGCCACTGTGGCCCTATGAGCCCACTGGAATGTGTGTGTGTGTGTGTGTGTGTGTGTGTGTGTGTGTGTGTGTGTGTGTGTGTGTGTGTGTGTGTGTGTGTGTGTGTGTGTGTGTGTGTGTGTGTGTGTGTGTGTGTGTGTGGTGTTGTAGGGGGATTAGCCTGATCAGAAAGACCCCCGTATATCCAATCACAAGCCCCCCCCCCAAAAAAAAACAAATCCCTCACTACGGTATCAGAAAAGGAACTCTGTTCATTTCCATCATGCATGCACACACACACACACACACACATAGATACAGTCGCATACAAACATGCACAATTGGTACATGTAGAACAACAATACAACTGCTGACGTTTCTCTACTGTAAAACCACTACAAGTCTCCCCTCCACTATGGATGCTTGAATATGTCTTTTTTCTAGTTATGCCTGTAATGGTGTTGGGCATCTTTCCCTCAAGGAGATGGCCCACCAGGGAGAGTGGTCATTTAAGCCCGACTACCATGTCACTCAGATATGCACTGCAGTGTGTCCTCTCTATCAGTGCACACCACACCTGTCTGTCTCCGGCCTCCACAGCTACTGTGCAGCTCCTGGTGTGTGTGAGCAGCATATAACAGCTCTTGACACCACAAAGCACTTCTGAGTAATGGGGACATTCTTCTTGGGTTTAGCCAGATTATTATAACATTATACCACAGCATTGTTGAAATCTAATTTCTGATTGTCTGGAAGGGCATTCTAGAATGGACATTAAAACCAGATAATGGGACAGTTGAAAAATAATTTGGGACACCTTGCAATCATGAGCCAATAATATGCGCCTACAAACGCAGACCGTACTTGTTACAAAGTTACAGAAAGCTAAACCAACAACCACACAAAATGAAATTGGATACATTGTAAACGCAGTGAGTGATAAACCTCTCCTGTCCCCTCTGCCACTAAAGCTGTCAAATCCTCCCACGTTTTTCTAGTTTGACCAGCTGTTTTCAGGAACTGATATTTTTGAATTCGGTTTTCATATTGGTAGATTTGCAAGACAACAAACTATTTAACTAGCTTCTTTGACAAGGTACACATCTGTTGTTCTGCCCCTGAACAAGGCAGTTAACACAGTGTTCCTGGGCTGTCATTGAAAATAAGAATTTGTTCTTAACTGACTTGCCTAGGTAAAAAAAATCAAACAAAAGGTGTATTTCCCTCAATTCCCTGTGTACGTGTGTTTGTTTGAGTAGGATTTAAATTAGTGCAGATTAGAGTATTATTTTCCTGGTCTCCCCACTGTTCAGACTAATTAAAACTTGCCCAGATTACTTTAAATCTGTATAATCCCTGGATTAGGAGACCAAGAACAGACAGGTTCTAAACCAGCACTACAAAAGAGCAGTGTTACAGCTTGACCTCAGCATCTACCCCCAACCGACCTGCCCTCTGAGAAACGTTCCACTCAAAGAAATGGCTGGCAGGGAAAAAAGTATATTTGGCAACGTATCATGAGTTTGCCATAGATATTGAATGTGTATTATATTTATAGCATTCTACTAGTGTATAATTTTGCAAAGTATTGATGGCATCTTGACCCCGTCAAGTTAAACAACAGTGTTGCCATGTAATGAAATCCAGTTGAGATTTTCTCCGTTTTGAGGATTCAATGTGTTCAATTTATCTAGAGTCTCAGATTTCGAGAGAACTCAAAGTTCTAAAATCAGAACACAACTGATCAAATCTGAACCAGTCCAGTTGAGACAAGTGTAGATGTTCTGTGTGATGGTCTGTGTTAACTCAGATTTAGATTATATACAATTTCTACTGGGAATATTATACAGATTTTGTGACAGGCCCTGTTAGAATCCACAGTCAGAATGTGACAGGTCTCTTGGGAGGTCAGGACGGCTGAGTCTGTGAGCAGTGACTTTCAAAGAGCCAATTAGAGTTGAGGAAACCTGCAGACACACTAGCCTAATGGTCCTATAGAATGAGATCAGTTCCTCAGTCTCATTCATAAGGTGGCCAGCATCACCAGCTTCCATGTCAATACTGGGATTGGGAGTGGAGAGAGCAGCTAATGATATGACACAAAGTCAAAGCCCTTTACAAGGACATTATAGAAACTCTCAGACAAAGCCTTTCATATTCTTGAAACTCCCATGTTCAATATGCCACAAAATGGATGCCAACATCAAAACAAAAGCCAAACAGTACTCTATTCCTCTGAGCAAGAGTGTTTGTGATATTATAAACAGGACACACCAACAGATGAACTTGTAATGGATTAAGCGTTGTGAGGATGTGTTTGTCGTGTTGAAATTCCATTCCTAATGCATCTAATGTGCCTCACTAGAGGAGAATTCAAGGCCCTTTTACCCCAAACAAAACCCCAAATGGTTGTCTTCCTTCCCGTTGATTTTGCTGTGACCTGAATGCTTTTACACAGAGTGGGGACAGGTGGAAAACTGAACAATATTGTGTGAAAACACCTGGAAGCTGTTGTAATGCTTTAATGGGGAAGATTTCAGGAGATTATCTGAAATACACCATGATGGTTCAAGTGTACACACACACTATTCCAAGATGGCGTAGCAGTAAGTCGTCCTGTCGTATCGTCTCTCTGTAAATATTGTCTCTTTTTCGTTTTAGATATTTTTCTTTGCATATCTTTAAAAACATTTTGCTAAACCTAAGCTTCCAAATACTCTCCTGCAACCCGCCTCACCCAATGTAGCTACTTTTCCTAAAGTATTTATATTTACTTCGGAACCGGAACCCCTCAACTGAAGCTAGCCAGCTAATCACCAGCTATGCTAGCGGTCTTCAGCTAACCGGTCATCAGCTAACCTTTAGCTCGGAAAGCTCTCGCCAGTTCGAACAACGCGACGCTAACCAGAGCATGACGGACCTATTTATTTTTTTTTTATCCCCGGATTCCCACCGCAAACGGAACATTTTTCAGCTGGATCTTCACAACTAGCTATCGAGCTAAACCGCAACCCTGGTTGATTACTCCTGGCTAGCGTTTCCACCCACGTAGCTTGAAGCTAGCCCGGCCAGAGCTCCTGTGCTCCTAGCATACTCCTGGGCTACAATACCCGGACCCACGACCGGTCTATCGATGTCACTGCATGAAGAGGAATAAACAGACTCACCCCATCGCGACGTCCTCCAAAGGCTAACTCTCTAGCCCTCGCTATCTCCTTGCTTGCTAATTCGGCATGCTAACTGCTAGCTTGTTTAGCCCAGGTCCGCTAACTACTACCTTGTTTACCCCGACCTGCTAATCTGTTAGCTTGTTAGCACAGGCCTGCTAACCGTCTGCATCGCCGCGTCCCAAACACGCAGTGGCCCAGATGTACTTTCTATCTCTTCCCGATTTTTAAAAATTTGTTTATACCTTCCGGAAACCTGCCTCACCCAATGTGATATGGAATCGCTATTATTTTTAATTTTTAGAACACACTCAAGAACCTCCAGAAGCTAACCAGCTAACTAGCTACAAGCTATTTAGTCATTGTTAGTTTTTTAACCTGGATAACACTCGCCAGTCCAGCCCCCCTTGCCCATCCACCGCTGCCCCTGGACTCTGATCACTTGGTTATTCGACTCATCTGCCGTGGGCTCTGTGTAATTCTGCCCCAATTTTCAGGCTACCCACGAGGAAACGGCAGTAAAAAAAAGGCCGGAGAGGCGTAGTCCTGGCGAGATAATGGCAAAGGGAAAACCGTCCACCTATTCCTTCCATTATATTGGCAAATATAATTGATAACAAGATGGTTGACCTCCGATTGCAGATTTTCTATCAACGGGACTATCGTAACTGCAATATTCTCTGCTTTTCTGAAACATGGGTTTTGGACAAGATACGCCCCATGGCTATCCAACTCGATGTATTGTCCATTCACCAAGCAGAGAGGACAATGAGGACAATTTGTAAGTCGCTCTGGATAAGAGCGTCTGCTAAATGACTTAAATGTAATGTAAATGTATTCAGGAAAATCAATAGGTGGGGGGGTATGCCTCTTCATCAACAGCAAATAGTGTGGTGACTCTAGCGTAGTGGAGGTCTCGACCCATTGTTCACCCCTCTTGGAATACCTAATGTTCAAATGTCTAGTATTCTACCTCCTAAGAGTTGTCAGCTGTTATCATGACTGCTGTATACATTCCACCTCAGGACAAGAAAAACATCAAGCTGGCACTTTTATGCACCCAGATCCTGCTTTTCTTGTTGCCGGTGATTTTAATTCCACGTCATTAAGATACATGATCCCCAACTTCCATCAGCATGTCTCCTTCTCCACTAGGGGCGATAAAGTCCTAGACCACTGTTACTCTACCCACAAGCAAGCATACAAGGCACTCCCTTATCCCCTGTTCGGCAAATCAGATCATGGTACTCTACAGTCCTGATTCCTGTCTACAAGCAGAAGCTCAAATCAGGAAGAACCCTGAGGCTTCGTAGAGAAATCATCATCCGAATTGGAAGCTATGCTGCAGGACTGCTTTGCTAGCATGGACTGGAATTTGTTCCAGGACTCGGGTGATAGCATTTGTGAGCTATCCACCTCAGTCAACGGCTTCATTAGGAAATGCATCCCCGACATTGTCCCCACAGTGAAAGTTCACTGCTTCCTCAATCCAAAACCCTGGATTAACACAGAGAACAGCACTATCGCAGCCAACCCTGAAGCTACAGTTGAGGACAAGAACAAGTACAAGAAGTCCTGCTACTATCTCCGCTGAGCCATCAAATTAGAAAAATATCAATATACAGTTGAAGTCGGAAGTTTATATACACCTTAGCCAAATACATTTAAACATTTTTCACAATTCCTGACATTTAATCTGAGTAAAAATTCCCTGTCTTCGGTCAGTTAGGATCACCACTTTATTTTAAGAATGTGAAATGTCAGAATAATAATAGAGAGAATTATTTATTTCAGCTTTAATTTCTTTCATCACATTCCCAGTGGGTCAGAAGTTTACATACACTCAATTAGTATTTGGTAGCATTGCCTTTAAATGGTTGAATTTGGGTCAAACGTTTCGGGTAGCATTCCACGAGCTTCCCACAATAAGTTGGGTGAATTTTGACCCATTCCTCCTGACAGAGCTGTTGTAACTGAGTCAGGTTTGTGGGCCTCCTTGCTCGCACATTCTGTTTCATTTCTGCCCACAACTTTTCTATAGGTTTGAGGTCAGGGCTTTGTGATGGCCACTAAAATACCTTGACTTTGTTGTCCTTAAGCTATTTTGCCACAACTTTGGAAGTATGCTTGGGGTCATTGTCCACTTGGAAGACCCATTTGCAACCAAGCTTTAACTTCCTGACTGATGTCTTGAGATGTTGCTTCAATATATCCACATAATTTTCCTACCCCATGATGCCATCTATTTTGTGAAGCGCACCAGTCCCTCCTGCAGCAAAGCACCCCCACAACATGATGCTGCCAGCCCCGTGCTTCACGGTTGGGATGGTGTTCTTCGGCTTGCAAGCCCCCCCTTTTCCCTCCAAACATAATGATGGTAGTTATGGCCAAACAGTTATATATTTGTTTCATCAGACCAGAGGAAATTTCTCCAAAAAAGTACAATCTTTGTCCCCATGTGCAGTTTACGGCGGTTTTGGAGCAGTGGATTCTTCCTCGCTGAGCAGACCTTTTTTATGTCGATATACAACTCGTTTTACTGTGGATATAGATACTTTTGAATGCCTTCCTGAGCGGTATGACGGCTGCGTGGTCCCATGGTGTTTATACTTGCATACTATTGTTTGTACAGATGAACGTGGGACCTTCAGGCATTTGGAAATTGCTCCCAAGGATGAACCAGACTTGTGGAGGTCTACATTTTTTTTTGCCTATCAGAAGCTTCTAAAGCCATGACCTCCATTTTCTGGAATTTTCCAAACTGTTTAAAGGCACAGTCAACTTAGTGTATATCAACTTCTGACCCACTGGAATTGTGATACAGTACAAAACTATAGTTTGTTTGTGGAGTGGTTAAAAAACAATTTTCATTGACTCCAACCTAAGTGTATGCAAACTTCCTACTTCAAAATGTACATATTACCTCAATTACCTTGACTAACCTGTATCTCCGCACATTGACTCGCTACCGATACAACCCTGCATATAGCCTCATTATTGTTATTTTATTGTGTTAAATTATTTTACATATATATACTGTACCAGTCCAAAGTTTGGACACACACCAACTCATTGCATGTTTTTTGTTTAGTTTTATTATGTTCTATATTGTAGAATAGTAGTGAATACATTAAAACTAAGAAATAACACATTTGGAATCATGTAGTAACCAAAAAAGTGTTAAACAAATTCTTCAAAGTAGCCACCCTTTGCCTTGATGACAGCTTTGTACGCTCTTGGCATTCTGTCAACCAGCTTCATGAGGTAGTCTCCTGGAATGCATTTCAATTACCAGGTGTGCCTTGATAAAAGTTCATTTGTGGAATTTCAAATATGCGAAATAAAGCTAAATAAAACAACAGTCCATCATTACATTAACCTTACAGAGACACCCGTTCCCAGCTGGGACCCCCCCCCCCAACACCCTCAGCTGTACTGTGACGCATGGAACGCAAGAAATATTCCTAAAAATATGTAACCTCCACACATTAACAAGTCCAATAGCTCAAATGAAAGATAAACAAGTTGTTCTGACAACCAGCTTCATGAGGTAGTCTCCTGGAATGCATTTCAATTACCATTATCAGTGTGCCTTGATAAAAGTTCATTTGTGGAATTTCAAATATGCGAAATAAAGCTAAATAAAACAACAGTCCATCATTACATTAAGACATGAAGGTGTTAATGGGATTTATCTGTTAATTGAATGATTCGAATATTCCACCCTGAAACCATAAAATTGTATGGAATTGATTAGAATGTATACAATTATAATCAATAAATGTGTAGTTCTAGTCAGAATTAGGGTAAAACAACATAGCTCATGTTTATGTCTTTATGGTATTTTAAACACAGAACTGTCTGAGCAAAATTCGGCGCCGACCTACGTCTCAAGGTCAAGGTCTCCATGATCTCTGTCAGCTGTAGTGAGACAGTATGTGCGTAGGATATCTTCTGTTTGTGTGTATGTATGTGCGTAGGATATCTTCTGTTTGTGTGTATGTATGTGCGTAGGATATCTTCTGTTTGTGTGTATGTATGTGCGTAGGATATCTTCTGTTTGTGTGTATGTATGTGCGTAGGATATCTTCTGTTTGTGTGTATGTATGTGCGTAGGATATCTTCTGTTTGTGTGTATGTATGTGTGTAGGATATCTTCTGTTTGTGTGTATGTATGTGCGTAGGACACCTTCTGTTTGTGTGTATGTATGTGCGTAGGATATCTTCTGTTTGTGTGTATGTATGTGCGTAGGATATCTTCTGTTTGTGTGTATGTATGTGCGTAGGACACCTTCTGTTTGTGTGTATGTATGTGCGTAGGATATCTTCTGTTTGTGTGTATGTATGTGCGTAGGATACTACTGTTTGTGTGGAAGTATGTGCGCAGCTATAAAATGGATGTCTTTGTATTCTTGACTTTAGAATGTTCCCGTGAATAAACCTTTTTGATTATTTTAGCTGGGCCTCCGTCTGTTTCATTTGACCAGGATCTTACAAATTCTGGTTTGCAGACTGAGTCATATAATTCAATTGGGTTATGTACCTTGAGAACATAATTCTCATATCAGAAGGTCAGTCAATGCAGAAAATTTCAAGTACTTTGAAAGTTTCTTCAAGTGCAGTCACAAAAACTATGATGAAACTGGCTCTCATGAGGACCACCACAGGAAAAGAAGACCCAGAGTTACCTCTGCTGAATAGGATACGTTCATTAACTGCACCTACGATTGCAGGCCAAATAAATGCTTCACAGATTTCAAGTAAGAGACACATCTCAACATCAATTGTTCAGAGGAGACTGAATCAGGCCTTCACGGTCAAATTGCTGCAAAGAAGCCACTACTGAAGGACACCAATAATAAGAAGAGACTTGATTGGGCCAGGAAACATAAACAATGGACATTAGACCGGTGGAAATCTGACCTTTGAGTCCAAATTTGAGATTTTTGGTTCCAACCATTGTGTCTTTATGAATCGCAGAGTAGGTGAATGGATGATCTCTGTATGTATGTATCCCACCGTGAAGCATGGAGGAGGAGGTGTGATGGTGCTTTGCTGGTGACACTGTTTGTAATTGATTTAGAATTCAAGGCACACTTAACCAGCATGACTACCACAGCATTCTGCAGCGATACCCCATCCCATTTGGTTTGTGCTTAGTGGGACAATCATTTGATTTTCAACAGGACAATGTCCCAACACACCTAAGGGCTATTTGACCAAGAAGGAGAGTTATGGAGTGCTGCATCAGATGACCTGGCCTCCACAATCACCCGACCTCAACCCAATTGAGATGGTTTGGGCTGCGATGAACCGCAGAGTGAAGAAAAAGCAGCCAACAAGTGCTTAGCATATGTGGGAACTCCTTCAAGACTGTTGGAAAAGCATTCCTGATGAAGCTGGTTGAGTGAATACCAAGAGTGTGCAAAGCTGTCCTCAAGGCAAAGGGTGGCTACTTTGAAGAATCTAAAATTTAAGATATATTTTGATTTGTTTAAGGGCTTGTAAGTAAGCGTTTCACGGCTACACCTGTTGTATTCAGGGCGTGTGACAAATACAATTTGATTTGATTTGACTTTACACTCATCATATGCTGCTGCTACTCTGTTCTTTATTTCACTCCTTTTATTATCTATCGTGATACCTAGTCACTTTACCTGCTTTCATGTACATATCTACCTCAAATAGCTCGTACCCCTGCCCATTGATCAGGTACTGGTAATCCCTGTATCAGTGGAGGCTGCTGAGGGAGGATGTCTCATAATAATGGCTGGAACTGAGCAAATGGAATGGCATCAAACCATGTGTTTGATGTATTGGATACCATTCCACTCATTCCGCTCCAGCCATTACCACCAGCCGTCCTCACCAATTAAGGTGCCACCAACCTCCTGTGCCCTGTTTATAGCGTCGTTCTTGTGTATTTTATTCCTCGTGTCACCCGTTGTATTCGGCGCATGTGACAAATCCAATGTGATTTGAGGTAGGGATGGACAGAGGAGAGGAGGATGGGTCTTTTTAATCAGTCACACATCTGTCAGTGGGCGAGCTAACAGAGAAAGAGCTGTGCTCATTTTGTCAGCCCCTTTAGAGTGTACACTGAGTTACAGACTTTATTGGCTTGTCATAGAGAACCTGAGAGGGGCCGAAAATGAGGACATATTTAAAATAGATCTTAAAACACACTTATTTAAGCTTTGCTTTTCATTAGGGTGCTTTTCTTTTGTCTTTCAGTTTTAAATTGTTTTTGTCCTCTTATGTTTCTTGTGTAGTAAATATTTCAGTTTTTATTTTTATTGTTTATTTGTTATTTTCTTGTGAAGTGCATTGTGTTGAAATTTGCTTTCTAAATAACGCTTGATTTGATAAAGAAATCCAAACAGGCCGTAAAGCCCGTCTTTCAAAGGGGAAGGGAAGGCATTTACTTAAACCCTGACTATAGGCTGTTTGCCAACCACAACAAACAAACATTAATCCTTGGCAACAGGGTGTGATTCGCCAGCCCCTTAAATCCCCTTACAATGAATGTACCATGCCATATCACATTTTAAAATAAGAAGAGGTGCATCTGTGTGTGTGTGTGTGTGTGTGCGTGTCTGTGTGTGTGTGTGTGTGTGTGTGTGTGTGTGTGTGTGTGTGTGTGTGTGTGTGTGTGTGTGTGTGTGTGTGTGTGTGTGTGTGTGTGTGTGTGTGTGTGTGTGTGTGTGTGTGTGTGTGTGTGTGTGTGTGTGTGTGTGTGTGTGTGTGTGTGTGTGTGTGTGTGTGTGTGTGTGTGTGTGTGTGTGTGTGTGTGTGTGTGTGAGATAGAGGGCGCTTGTTTTAGTCCCATCGTTTCCAATCCATTTCCTGAGGGTAGAATAAGCAGCTCTTTTTCCCATAGGCCTTCACTAAGCCGCACTAGCCGCTTGCCCGAGCGACTGCTAATCAGGAGTGACAAGGCCATTCTGTCTGAGAACATGAGAGGTGATAACTCTGACCCCCTCACAGAGAACAGAGGGAAATAGAGAGACAGAGAGAGACAGAGAGAAAAACAGAGAGAGAAAAAGAGAGAGAAAAAAGAGAGAGAGAGGGAGAGAGAGAGAGATGGTGATGGGGCCAGAGAGCCAGAAACAAATGAAAAGGTAAGGAGAGATACAATACAAGAGAGTGGGTAGATGGAGAAATAGAGAGAGCGAGAGAGAAACAAAGGAGTGGTGATAAAGAGGCAATGTGCAGTATGCAATAAACTAGCTCTCACAGTCTCATGTCAGAATTAGACGTTCATCCATGTTTCTCAAACATCTAATGTTTAAGTTGTTGCAAACTGAAAATGCAGAAGTGGTTAAGTTTTGGCATTATCTCCAAATGTTTAAGGTTAGTGTTAAGTTTAGGCACTAACTTTTCAATCTTAAGGTTAGGCATTAACTCTGAACGGTTAAAGTAAGGGTTAAGGTTTGGGATATGCTTAAAACAAAAGTCCCAGAAACATTCTATTGCTGGATTCAAACTTACAACCTTTGGAATCAGAGGCAGATACTTACACTCATCTGCCATCCCCAATGCTCTAGCAAAACCAAAACTACTTGAAGGTAACAGTTTTCACTGTTGCCCCTAGTGCACGTCATCTCCTGACGTCCTCAGACACGGATGGATGTC
Organism: Oncorhynchus keta; assembly: GCF_023373465.1. NCBI lineage: Eukaryota > Metazoa > Chordata > Actinopteri > Salmoniformes > Salmonidae > Oncorhynchus > Oncorhynchus keta. The sequence continues at coordinate 22,083,491 of NC_068434.1, read as the reverse complement.
GAATACTGACTTGTATCGCGGGTGACCTGGCTGATGTGAGAGGAAGAAAACGAGAGAGATGATTGAGTGAATGTAAGAGAAATCGAGAGACAGGGAGAGTGACAGGGCCTTGGACTCCCATCATTCTTTATCTAAAGATCATATTACCTCACAAAGTGTATGTGATAACAGATTGATGGACACCTGTCGGCCAGTCAGTGCAAGTAACCCTCATTATGAAACAGCTTGGGGGCGGGAGGTGGAGAGGCAATGTTGGCTAACAGAGGAAAGGATAAAAAGGATCAAAATGCTGAATATCCTGTTAGGTAATACAGTGCAATAACCATGGAAACAGCCCTCCTGCTGTGTGTGTGTGTGTGTGTTTGAACTGACATGCAGAGAATCAATGTGGACACCTACATACGAGAGAACACATCAAACGTAATATCAAACATAATAATGCATGAGCCTACACACCTACACTCCTGCATCTTTATACTGTATAGCCAAGACACCATTTAACAAAACAAGCATAATCAGTGTCCTTGCAGCATGACATGACTGATATTTCCCCGTGGGACATGTTAATTTGGTACCAAATGGAATAAAACTGACTGAAACAGGAAGGGACTACCGATGAGAAACTGTTTCTCTGTGAACACTAGCCCTGTCGATGAGACAAATGCAGTGGTGGAAAAAGTACTCAATTTTCATACCTGAGTAAAAGTAAAGATATCTCAATAGAAAATGACTCAAGTAAAAGTAAAAGTCACCCAGCAAAATACTACTTCAGTATTTTGTTTTAAATATGCTTAGGTATCAAAAGTAAATGTAATTGCTCAAATGTACTTCAAGTACAAAAAGTAAAAGTATAAATCATTTCAACTTCCTTATATTAAACAAACAAGACGTCACCATTGAAATAAAAAAACGGATAGCCAGGGGAAGAGTCCAACACTCAGACATCATTTACAGATAGCCAGGGGAAGAGTCCAACACTCAGACATCATTTACAGATAGCCAGGGGAAGAGTCCAACACTCAGACATCATTTACAGATAGCCAGGGGAAGAGTCCAACACTCAGACATCATTTACAGATAGCCAGGGGAAGAGTCCAACACTCAGACATCATTTACAGATAGCCAGGGAAGAGTCCAACACTCAGACATCATTTACAGATAGCCAGGGAAGAGTCCAACACTCAGACATCATTTACAGATAGCCAGGGAAGAGTCCAACACTCAGACATCATTTACAGATAGCTAGGGGAAGAGTCCAACACTCAGACATCATTTACAGATAGCCAGGGAAGAGTCCAACACTCAGACATAATTTACAGATAGCCAGGGGAAGAGTCCAACACTCAGACATCATTTACAGATAGCCAGGGAAGAGTCCAACACTCAGACATCATTTACAGATAGCCAGGGGAAGAGTCCAACACTCAGACATCATTTACAGATAGCCAGGGAAGAGTCCAACACTCAGACATCATTTACAGATAGCCAGGGGAAGAGTCCAACACTCAGACATCATTTACAGATAGCCAGGGAAGAGTCCAACACTCAGACATCATTTACAGATAGCCAGGGGAAGAGTCCAACACTAGCAGACATCATTTACAGATAGCCAGGGGAAGAGTCCAACACTCAGACATCATTTACAGATAGCCAGGGAAGAGTCCAACACTCAGACATCATTTACAGATAGCCAGGGAAGAGTCCAACACTCAGACATCATTTACAGATAGCCAGGGGAAGAGTCCAACACTCAGACATCATTTACAGATAGCCAGGGGAAGAGTCCAACACTCAGACATCATTTACAGATAGCCAGGGGAAGAGTCCAACACTCAGACATCATTTACAGATAGCCAGGGGAAGAGTCCAACACTCAGACATCATTTACAGATAGCCAGGGGAAGAGTCCAACACTCAGACATCATTTACAGATAGCCAGGGGAAGAGTCCAACACTCAGACATCATTTACAGATAGCCAGGGGAAGAGTCCAACACTCAGACATCATTTACAGATAGCCAGGGGAAGAGTCCAACACTCAGACATCATTTACAGATAGCCAGGGGAAGAGTCCAACACTCAGACATCATTTACAGATAGCCAGGGGAAGAGTCCAACACTCAGACATCATTTACAGATAGCCAGGGGAAGAGTCCAACACTCAGACATCATTTACAGATAGCCAGGGGAAGAGTCCAACACTCAGACATCATTTACAGATAGCCAGGGGAAGAGTCCAACACTCAGACATCATTTACAGATAGCCAGGGGAAGAGTCCAACACTCAGACATCATTTACAGATAGCCAGGGGAAGAGTCCAACACTCAGACATCATTTACAGATAGCCAGGGGAAGAGTCCAACACTCAGACATCATTTACAGATAGCCAGGGGAAGAGGCCAACACTCAGACATCATTTACAGATAGCCAGGGGAAGAGTCCAACACTCAGACATCATTTACAGATAGCCAGGGGAAGAGTCCAACACTCAGACATCATTTACAGATAGCCAGGGAAGAGTCCAACACTCAGACATCATTTACAGATAGCCAGGGGAAGAGTCCAACACTCAGACATCATTTACAGATAGCCAGGGAAGAGTCCAACACTCAGACATCATTTACAGATAGCCAGGGAAGAGTCCAACACTCAGACATCATTTACAGATAGCCAGGGAAGAGTCCAACACTCAGACATCATTTACAGATAGCCAGGGAAGAGTCCAACACTCAGACATCATTTACAGATAGCCAGGGAAGAGTCCAACACTCAGACATCATTTACAGATAGCCAGGGGAAGAGTCCAACACTCAGACATCATTTACAGATAGCCAGGGAAGAGTCCAACACTCAGACATCATTTACAGATAGCCAGGGAAGAGTCCAACACTCAGACATCATTTACAGATAGCCAGGGGAAGAGTCCAACACTCAGACATCATTTACAGATAGCCAGGGAAGAGGCCAACACTCAGACATCATTTACAGATAGCCAGGGAAGAGTCCAACACTCAGACATCACTTACAGATAGCCAGGGAAGAGTCCAACACTCAGACATCATTTACAGATAGCCAGGGGAAGAGTCCAACACTCAGACATCATTTACAGATAGCCAGGGAAGAGTCCAACACTCAGACATCATTTACAGATAGCCAGGGGAAGAGTCCAACACTCAGACATCATTTACAGATAGCCAGGGAAGAGTCAACACTTATCATTTACAGATAGCCAGGGAAGAGTCCAACACTCAGACATCATTTACAGATAGCCAGGGAAGAGTCCAACACTCAGACATCATTTACAGATAGCCAGGGAAGAGTCCAACACTCAGACATCATTTACAGATAGCCAGGGGAAGAGTCCAACACTCAGACATCATTTACAGATAGCCAGGGAAGAGTCCAACACTCAGACATCATTTACAGATAGCCAGGGAAGAGTCCAACACTCAGACATCATTTACAGATAGCCAGGGAAGAGTCCAACACTCAGACATCATTTACAGATAGCAAGGGGAAGAGTCCAACACTCAGACATCATTTACAGATAGCCAGGGAAGAGTCCAACACTCAGACATCATTTACAGATAGCCAGGGAAGAGTCCAACACTCAGACATCACTTACAGATAGCCAGGGGAAGAGTCCAACACTCAGACATCATTTACAGATAGCCAGGGAAGAGTCCAACACTCAGACATCATTTACAGATAGCCAGGGAAGAGTCCAACACTCAGACATCATTTACAGATAGCCAGGGAAGAGTCCAACACTCAGACATCATTTACAGATAGCCAGGGGAAGAGTCCAACACTCAGACATCATTTACAGATAGCCAGGGAAGAGTCCAACACTCAGACATCATTTACAGATAGCCAGGGAAGAGTCCAACACTCAGACATCATTTACAGATAGCCAGGGGAAGAGTCCAACACTCAGACATCATTTACAGATAGCCATCATTCATTTACAGATAGCCAGGGGAAGAGTCCAACACTCAGACATCATTTACAGATAGCCAGGGGAAGAGTCCAACACTCAGACATCATTTACAGATAGCCAGGGAAGAGTCCAACACTCAGACATCATTTACAGATAGCCAGGGAAGAGTCCAACACTCAGACATCATTTACAGATAGCCAGGGAAGAGTCCAACACTCAGACATCATTTACAGATAGCCAGGGGAAGAGTCCAACACTCAGACATCATTTACAGATAGCCAGGGAAGAGTCCAACACTCAGACATCATTTACAGATAGCCAGGGGAAGAGTCCAACACTCAGACATCATTTACAGATAGCCAGGGAAGAGTCCAACACTCAGACATCATTTACAGATAGCCAGGGAAGAGTCCAACACTCAGACATCATTTACAGATAGCCAGGGAAGAGTCCAACACTCAGACATCATTTACAGATAGAGGGGAAGAGTCATCATTTTACAGATAGCCAGGGGAAGAGTCCAACACTCAGACATCATTTACAGATAGCCAGGGGAAGAGTCCAACACTCAGACATCATTTACAGATAGCCAGGGGAAGAGTCCAACACTCAGACATCATTTACAGATAGCCAGGGAAGAGTCCAACACTCAGACATCATTTACAGATAGCCAGGGAAGAGTCCAACACTCAGACATCATTTACAGATAGCCAGGGAAGAGTCCAACACTCAGACATCATTTACAGATAGCCAGGGAAGAGTCCAACACTCAGACATCATTTACAGATAGCCAGGGGAAGAGTCCAACACTCAGACATCATTTACAGATAGCCAGGGGAAGAGTCCAACACTCAGACATCATTTACAGATAGCCAGGGAAGAGTCCAACACTCAGACATCATTTACAGATTTACAGATAGACCATTTACAGATAGAAGAGTCCAACACTCAGACATCATTTACAGATAGCCAGGGGAAGAGTCCAACACTCAGACATCATTTACAGATAGCCAGGGGAAGAGTCCAACACTCAGACATCATTTACAGATAGCCAGGGAAGAGTCCAACACTCAGACATCATTTACAGATAGCCAGGGAAGAGTCCAACACTCAGACATCATTTACAGATAGCCAGGGGAAGAGTCCAACACTCAGACATCATTTACAGATAGCCAGGGAAGAGTCCAACACTCAGACATCATTTACAGATAGCCAGGGAAGAGTCCAACACTCAGACATCATTTACAGATAGCCAGGGAAGAGTCCAACACTCAGACATCATTTACAGATAGCCAGGGGAAGAGTCCAACACTCAGACATCATTTACAGATAGCCAGGGGAAGAGTCCAACACTCAGACATCATTTACAGATAGCCAGGGAAGAGTCCAACACTCAGACATCATTTACAGATAGCCAGGGAAGAGTCCAACACTCAGACATCATTTACAGATAGCCAGGGGAAGAGTCCAACACTCAGACATCATTTACAGATAGCCAGGGAAGAGTCCAACACTCAGACATCATTTACAGATAGCCAGGGAAGAGTCCAACACTCAGACATCATTTACAGATAGCCAGGGAAGAGTCCAACACTCAGACATCATTTTTACAGATAGCCAGGGGAAGAGTCCAACACTCAGACATCATTTACAGATAGCCAGGGGAAGAGTCCAACACTCAGACATCATTTACAGATAGCCAGGGAAGAGTCCAACACTCAGACATCATTTACAGATAGCCAGGGAAGAGTCCAACACTCAGACATCATTTACAGATAGCCAGGGAAGAGTCCAACACTCAGACATCATTTACAGATAGCCAGGGAAGAGTAACACTCAGACATCATTTACAGATATCCAGGGAAGAGTCCAACACTCAGACATCATTTACAGATAGCCAGGGGAAGAGTCCAACACTCAGACATCATTTACAGATAGCCAGGGAAGAGTCCAACACTCAGACATCATTTACAGATAGCCAGGGAAGAGTCCAACACTCAGACATCATTTACAGATAGCCAGGGAAGAGTCCAACACTCAGACATCATTTACAGATAGCCAGGGAAGAGTCCAACACTCAGACATCATTTACAGATAGCCAGGGAAGAGTCCAACACTCAGACATCATTTACAGATAGCCAGGGAAGAGTCCAACACTCAGACATCATTTACAGATAGCCAGGGGAAGAGTCCAACACTCAGACATCATTTACAGATAGCCAGGGAAGAGTCCAACACTCAGACATCATTTACAGATAGCCAGGGAAGAGTCCAACACTCAGACATCATTTACAGATAGCCAGGGGAAGAGTCCAACACTCAGACATCATTTACAGATAGCCAGGGAAGAGTCCAACACTCAGACATCATTTACAGATAGCCAGGGAAGAGTCCAACACTCAGACATCATTTACAGATAGCCAGGGAAGAGTCCAACACTCAGACATCATTTACAGATAGCCAGGGAAGAGTCCAACACTCAGACATCATTTACAGATAGCCAGGGGAAGAGTCCAACACTCAGACATCATTTACAGATAGCCAGGGAAGAGTCCAACACTCAGACATCATTTACAGATAGCCAGGGAAGAGTCCAACACTCAGACATCATTTACAGATAGCCAGGGAAGAGTCCAACACTCAGACATCATTTACAGATAGCCAGGGAAGAGTCCAACACTCAGACATCATTTACAGATAGCCAGGGAAGAGTCCAACACTCAGACATCATTTACAGATAGCCAGGGAAGAGTCCAACACTCAGACATCATTTACAGATAGCCAGGGAAGAGTCCAACACTCAGACATCATTTACAGATAGCCAGGGAAGAGTCCAACACTCAGACATCATTTACAGATAGCCAGGGAAGAGTCCAACACTCAGACATCATTTACAGATAGCCAGGGAAGAGTCCAACACTCAGACATCATTTACAGATAGCCAGGGAAGAGTCCAACACTCAGACATCATTTACAGATAGCCAGGGAAGAGTCCAACACTCAGACATCATTTACAGATAGCCAGGGAAGAGTCAACACTTATCATTTACAGATAGCCAGGGGAAGAGTCCAACACTCAGACATCATTTACAGATAGCCAGGGAAGAGGCCAACACTCAGACATCATTTACAGATAGCCAGTGGGAAGAGTCCAACACTCAGACATCATTTACAGATAGCCAGGGGAAGAGGCCAACACTCAGACATCATTTACAGATAGCCAGGGGAAGAGTCCAACACTCAGACATCATTTACAGATAGCCAGGGGAAGAGTCCAACACTCAGACATCATTTACAGATAGCCAGGGGAAGAGTCCAACACTCAGACATCATTTACAGATAGCCAGGGGAAGAGTCCAACACTCAGACATCATTTACAGATAGCCAGGGGAAGAGTCCAACACTCAGACATCATTTACAGATAGCCAGGGGAAGAGTCCAACACTCAGACATCATTTACAGATAGCCAGGGGAAGAGTCCAACACTCAGACATCATTTACAGATAGCCAGGGAAGAGTCCAACACTCAGACATCATTTACAGATAGCCAGGGAAGAGTCCAACACTCAGACATCATTTACAGATAGCCAGGGAAGAGTCCAACACTCAGACATCATTTACAGATAGCCAGGGAAGAGTCCAACACTCAGACATCATTTACAGATAGCCAGGGGAAGAGTCCAACACTCAGACATCATTTACAGATAGCCAGGGAAGAGTCCAACACTCAGACATCATTTACAGATAGCCAGGGAAGAGTCCAACACTCAGACATCATTTACAGATAGCCAGGGGAAGAGTCCAACACTCAGACATCATTTACAGATAGCCAGGGGAAGAGTCCAACACTCAGACATCATTTACAGATAGCCAGGGAAGAGTCCAACACTCAGACATCAGATAGCATCATTTCATTTACAGATAGCCAGGGAAGAGTCCAACACTCAGACATCATTTACAGATAGCCAGGGGAAGAGTCCAACACTCAGACATCATTTACAGATAGCCAGGGAAGAGTCCAACACTCAGACATCATTTACAGATAGCCAGGGGAAGAGTCCAACACTCAGACATCATTTACAGATAGCCAGGGGAAGAGTCCAACACTCAGACATCATTTACAGATAGCCAGGGGAAGAGTCCAACACTCAGACATCATTTACAGATAGCCAGGGGAAGAGTCCAACACTCAGACATCATTTACAGATAGCCAGGGGAAGAGTCCAACACTCAGACATCATTTACAGATAGCCAGGGGAAGAGTCCAACACTCAGACATCATTTACAGATAGCCAGGGGAAGAGTCCAACACTCAGACATCATTTACAGATAGCCAGGGGAAGAGTCCAACACTCAGACATCATTTACAAACAAAGCATTTGTGTTTAGTGATTGGACCAAGTATGTGAATTGGACCATTTTCCTGTCAAAATGTAACAAGTACTTTTGGGAGTCAGAGAATGTAGTGAAGTAAAAGTAAAAGTTTCCATAAATATAAACAGTAAAGTAAAGTACAGATACTCTAAAAAAACAATTTAAGTAGTACTTTAAAGCATTTTTACTTAAGTACTTTACACCACTGGATAAATGCTCCTTTCTCCTTTGATGGCCTTTCAATTGAATTGTTCACCACAGTTCCCCAGCATTACACTACACAACCAGAGATTCTACACTAACCACTGGGCTGTGCTACACCATGTATTCTGCACAGCCGTGTGTTGATGTAGCTTCAGTCTGTGTTATGGGTCTCTGTGTGCTCTGCTGTGCTGTTCGATGGCTTTATAGAACAGTGTGCAATTTAGTTTCAGGTGTTGACATGGCACGGCTGTGAGAGCTGCGAAATTGCGAAATTAATTCTCACTCTCTCGTGGTGAATGTACTGGTGCAGCTCAATTGCACATGGTGGTGATTCATTTTAAATATCACATGTTTAGCCGTGGACACACACAGCGATTCGCATCTGACGCCATTATCCGTAGCCTCTGGGCAGAACAGCTGTCACAAATCTCACTGGGACAAAATCCAATGTTCTTCAGGAAGCTACAGGTAAAACAAACACCTTATACACCACATTTCTCAGGTGAATCTCACTGGAATAGCCTTTATCAAAAAGCCCTTTATGACTCATTTGAGTCCAATAGAATAATCAAAATCTGTCAATTTAAAATGTAGGAAATCATTGCTATTTCTGGAGCATAGGGAAATCATTACTGACAAAATAGAGTGCATCATAAATACTCGCTGTCTTCTGAAACAACAGCTCTATTTCTGGGTCTCTCCTGGAAAAACACAGAACGGTCTTCATCTCACGTCCCATTTTGGGGACAAAAGTGAAAGTGCAGTTTCAATTTCGTGGACCTAATGGAACTAGAATTTGGAGTTACCGAGCAAAAGGAGAGATGAAGAGCTAGGCCTAAATCAATTTACCACACACATACACACGTACGTATACACACACACGTATACACACACGCACATATACACACAAGCACGTATACACACATGCGCACATATACACGTACACACACACACACACACACACACACACACACACACACACACACACACACACACACACACACACACACACACACACACACACACACACACACACACACACACACACACACACACACACACACACACACACACACACACACACACACACACACACAGTCCTACTGTACACATCCCTGGGATATTCATTATCATGCGTATTCCTCTATATTCCTCTTCCTGTCTTCTCTCTGGCACAGCAGAGCAGCTGACACCAACAGGTCTCTTCTGGCACACTGTCAATGATACCCACACGCAGGCACACACACTCACACACACTGTCTGAGAGCCCCGTGAACACACTCATACACTAACCCAATAATGCAAGTCTCAACCTGTTCTAATCACATAATCAAAGGCAAAATATTGAGCATTGAATTTATTGTAATTGTGCTCTTGTTGGAGCCCATCCAATCAATAAGCTTGGTTTGTCTTGAGTGATGAGTTATCCCTCGTTCACAGAAATGTCCATATCATTGTGTTAGAGACCCTGGGGGTGGAGACAGACAGATGGAAAGCATCTCACACCACAGTGGATCCAACCAAATGACATCATAATTAGCCCCATTGAAAGTGCCACAGAGACTATACCAGACAGCCTTCAAGAAATGACACTGTCAATGTAACAACGTTGCTTCTGTCCCTCTCCTCGCCCCAACCTGGGCTCGAACTAGGGAACCTCTGAACACATCGATAACAGTCACCCTCGAAGAATCATAACCCTTCGTTCCACATAAGCAGCAGCTCTTGCAGAGCAAGGGAAACAGCTACTTCAAGAACTTTGAGCGAGTGACGTGACCGATTGAAACAATACTAGCGTGCACTGCTAACTAGCTAGCCATTTCAGACGGGTTACACTTCACCCCCTGTGACCCCCTCTTCTCCAAAGCAACCCCTCTTCTCCAAAGCAACCCCTCTTCTCCAAAGCAACCCCTCTTCTCCAAAGGAACCATTGATCCGGGTCACGGCACCAATTTAACAGTGTTGCTTCCGTCCCACTCCTTGCCAACCTGGGCTAGAACCAGGGACCTTCTGAACACATCGACAGACATCCTTGAAGCATCATTACCTGTTGCTCCACAAAAGCAACTACTTTAAGGAAACAACTACTTTAAGGTCTCCGAGCGAGTGACCTCACCGATTGAAACACTACTAGCGTGCACCGCTAACTAGATAGCCATTTCATACTGCTTACATCAGCACCAGTAGCCATTTACGGGAAATACCACATCACATCTTAGACCTTGATGGCTACTCTACAACATTCACAATTCTATTAACTACTGTATTCCCATTGACATTATACCAGCTCACTTCTTCTGTTGTACAGTAATAACCAAGGAGTTTCACATGTTTCAATGCTAATAAATCTATAACATTTAGTCTATTGAACTGGTGTGTTTCTTAAGGGCTTGCCTTGAGCACATCAAAAAGACTGGGTGACATTCAGCCACTGCTGGGTTTTGGCTAACCACTGCCAGGAATCTTTGCTAAAACACTACAATGTAAAAATAAATGGTTAGTTGTTTCAACGTGTTATTTCCATGCAGGAAGTTACATGGCCTTTTTTCAAGCTTTGGCAACTTTATATTTCAAGCTTTCATAATTGACAACAAGTGTTTTACTAATTAGAGATAGTTAAGTCAGTATAATCTACTATTTTTAGTTGAGTCAATGTATGTTTTAGTAGAGATAATTAGCCTCCCTTTTGAAATTACTTCATATTTTCAATTAGTCTAACTTACTATCAAGTTAAGTAGACGACATATACATTGATTAAACAACCCCAACCTTAGCAATGAAATAATAGAGAATTCAGTAAGGAACATTATGCTCCCATCTGTCTCTTGCTCCTGTGTGAGCTTTTTCGCCAGTTTCGCCAAAACTGGCATTGCACATAGCAATGTCAACCAACCAACAGACCGCTTTAACTACAACAACATTCTCAGTAATGGTTACAGAAACATTTTACTTTTACTTTTTTGCCTTCATAGATGGGAATTTCTAAGTTGTGTAAACATTGTTTTTTGCTAACACTCTGAGCCTTCTGCTAGAGAGAGTTAGACAGAGAGAGAGCTGAAGGAAGGAAGTAAGGTGGAGAAAGAGAGCCAGGGAAAGTGAGAGAAAGCGAGGGAGAGGTAAATTGAGAAGTGAGAAACACGGGGAGGAGAAACAGGGAATGTGAGTAGTGAGAGAAAGTAAGAGCAAGTGAGAGAGAGAAAGCGGAACAGAGGGAGCTAGAAAAGAGAGAGAGAGGGAGCGAGAGGAAGAGAGAGACAGAGCGCGAGAGAGCGAGAGAGGTTAAGTACTGGCCTAGCCCCAGCCCTCAGGGTGTCTGTCTGGACCAAATCCCTGAGCAGATGGGGTGATCTCATATTATATAATACACTCAACCCTCCTAGCCCACCATTCTCTCCTCTCTCCTCTCATCTCTCCTCTCATCTCCACTACTCTATCAGCTACACTATCAGCTCTTCTCCTGTCAACCTCCCACCTTCCCTACTTCCCACTTTCCCTTCCCTCTCTCAAACCAGTGTCAGCACCACTGACATAGCTCCTGTCCTGCCATGTGCTGGTGTGTTGCTATGGATACTGAAAACTAGGAGGCTCACCGCCATCTTCCCTCCCAAACCCACTCTGGCACAGCTGGGAATGGGGGCAGTGCATGTCACAGCATGTCAGAAACATACACACGTGTACATGCACAGACCTGATCAAATATGCACAGACCTGATCAAACATGCACAGACCTGATCAAACATGCACAGACCTGATCAAACATGCACAGACCTGATCAAACATGCACAGACCTGATCAAACATGCACAGACCTGATCAAACATGCACAGACTTGATCAATCATGCACAGGCACCTAGAGATTCTGGGTTCGAGTCCAGGCTCTGTCGCAGCCGGCCACAACCGGGAGACACATGCGGCCGCAAACAATTGGCCCAGCATCGTCTGGGTTAGGGGAGGGTTTGGCCAGCAGGGATGTACTTGTCCTATCGCACACTAGCGACTCCAGGGTGCAGTGCACGCTGACAAGGTTGCCAGGTGTACTGTGTTTACTCCGACACATTGGTGCGGCTGGCTTCCCGGTTAAGTGGGCATTGTATCAAGAAGCAGTGCAGCTTGGTTGGGTTAGTTTCGGAGGATGCATGGCACTCAACCTTTGCCTCTCCTGAGTCCGTACGGGAGTTGCAGCAATGAGACAATTGGATACCACGAAATTGGGGAGAAAAAAGGGTAAAACCAAAATAAACTACATGCACATACTTAATTGTTGGAACACCAGAAATGTGGCACGCATCAAATCATTGGTTCACAAGCAAAGAGTCATCTGTCAATCAATCTGGCTGTGGGCGGGACAGGGCCATAGCGCTATATCAACACTGTATCAATGTGTCATCAGCACCTAATCAATAATGTCCTTCAAGTCACTTATCATCAAAAATAATCTTACAATTTTTTATTTCACCTTTATTTAACCAGGTAGGCTAGTTGAGAACAAGTTCTCATTTGCAACTGTGACCTGGCCAAGATAAAGCATAGCAGTGTGAACAGACAACACAGAGTTACACATGGAGTAAACAATTAACAAGTCAATAACACAGTAGAAAAAAATGGGAGTCTATATACAATGTGTGCAAAAGGCATGAGGAGGTAGGGGAATAATTACAATATTGCAGATTAACACTGGAGTGATAAATGATCAGATGATCATGTACAGGTGGAGATATTGGTGTGCAAAAGAGCAGAAAAGTAAAAAAATAACTGCGGGGATGAGGTAGGTGAAAATGGGTGGGCTATTTACCAATAGATTATGTACAGCTGCAGCGATCGGTTAGCTGCTCAGATAGCTGATGTTTGAAGTTGGTGAGGGAGATAAAAGTCTCCAACTTCAGCGATTTTTGCAATTCGTTCCAGTCACAGGCAGCAGAGTACTGGAACGAAAGGCGGCCGAATGAGGTGTTGGCTTTAGGGATGATCAGTGAGATACACCTGCTGGAGCGCGTGCTACGGATGGGTGTTGCCATCGTGACCAGTGAACTGAGATAAGGCGGAGCTTTACCTAGCATGGCCTTGTAGATGACCTGGAGCCAGTGGGTCTGGCGACGAATATGTAGCGAGGGCAAGCCGACTAGAGCATACAAGTCGCAGTGGTGGGTAGTATAAGGTGCTTTAGTGATGAAACGGATGGCACTGTGATAAACTGCATCCAGTTTGCTGAGTAGAGTGTTGGAAGCGATTTTGTAGATGACATCGCCGAAGTCGAGGATCGGTAGGATAGTCAGTTTTACTAGGGTAAGCTTGGCAGCGTGAGTGAAGGAGGCTTTGTTGCGTAATAGAAAGCCGACTCTTGATTTGATTTTCGATTGGAGATGTTTGATATGGGTCTGGAAGGAGAGTTTGCAGTCTAGCCAGACACCTAGGTACTTATAGGTGTCCACATATTCAAGGTCGGAACCATCCAGTGTGGTGATGCTAGTCGGGCATGCGGGTGCAGGCAGCGATCGGTTGAAAAGCATGCATTTGGTTTTACTAGCGTTTAAGAGCAGTTGGAGGCCACGGAAGGAGTGTTGTATGGCATTGAAGCTCGTTTTGGAGGTTAGATAGCACAGTGTCCAGTGACGGGCCGAAAGTATATAGAATGGTGTCGTCTGCGTAGAGGTGGATCAGGGAATCGCCCGCAGCAAGACCAACATCATTGATATATACAGAGAAAAGAGTCGGCCCGAGAATTGAACCCTGTGGCACCCCCATAGAGACTGCCAGAGGACAATGATGTCACATTCAACGTATGATGTCTGAAATTTTATGAGCAAAGATCGTTTCATTGCCTCTTTTCACATCGAAAATGGACAAATCTGTGTGTGTATGTGGTGTGTGTGTCTGTGTGTTTGTGTGTGTGTGCACAGCAGTGTGTGCACACCAGTGATTGACTGGAATGACCCAGGCCTATTCATTTATATCCATGGTCAGACCACACTTCAACACCAGTCTGTGAATTGTGAGAAAAGAACAGAACTAGATTCTATCCATTGTGTCAAGGATCATATCACCTCCACCCTACCTGACACCCTAGACCCACTCTAATTTGCTTACCACCCCAATAGGTCCACAGACGACGCAATCGCAATCACACTGCACACTGCCCCAACCCATCTGGACAAGAGGAATACCTATGTAAGAATGCTGTTCATCGACTACAGCTCAGCATTTAACACCATAGTACCCTCCAAACGTGTCATTAAGCTCAAGACCCTGGGTCTCGACCCCGCCCTGTGCAACTTGGTCCCAGACTTTCTTACAGTTCTCCTCCAAGTGGTGAGGGTATGAAACAACATCTCCACACCGCTGATCCTCAACAATGGGGCCCCACAAGGGTTTGTTCTCAGCCCTCTCCTGTACTCCCTGTTCACCCATGACTGCGTGGCCATGCATGCCTCCAACTCAATCATCATGTTTGCAGATGACACTGCAGTGGTAGGCTTGATTACCAACAACAACGAGACGGCCTACAGGGAGGAGGTGAGGGCCCTTGATCGTGGACTTCAGGAAACAGCAGAGGGAGCACCCCCCTATCCACATCGACAGGACATGTAGTGGAGAAGGTAGAAAGTTTTAAGTTCCTTGGCGTACACATCACCGACAAACTGAAATGGTCCACCCACACAGACAGCGTGGTGAAGAAGGCGTAACAGCACCTCTTCAACCTCAGGAGGCTGAAGAAATGTGTATTGTCACCATAAACACTCACAAACTTTTACAGATGCACAATCGAGAGCATCCTGTCGGGCTGTATCAATGCCTGGTAAGGCAACTGCTCCACCCACAACCGTAAGGCTCTCCAGAGGGTAGTGAGGTCTGCGCAACGCATCACCGGGGGCAAACTACCTGCCCTCCAGGACACCTACACCACCCAATGCCACAGGAAGGGCATAAAGATCATCAAGGACAATAACCACCCGAGCCACTGCCTGTTCACCTTCTATCATCCAGAAGGCGAGGTCAGTACAGGTGCATCAAAGCTGGGACTGAGAGACTGAAAAACAGCTTCTATCTCAAGACCATCAATCACTAACATTCAGTGGCTGCTGCCAACATACGGACTTAAATCTCTAGCCACTTTAATAATTAAAAATTGGATGTAATAAATGTATCACTAGTCACTTTTTAAAAATGCCTCTTTAACTTTTTATGGCTGCAGGGGCAGTATTGAGTAGCTTGGATGAAAAGGTGCCCATTGTAAACGGCCAGCTCCTCAGTCTCAGTTGCTAATATATGCATATTATTAGTAGTATTGGATAGAAAACACTCTAAAGTTTCCAAAACTGTCAAAATATTGTCTGTGAGTATAACATAACTGATATTGCAGGCAAAACCCTGAGGAAAATCAAAACAGGAAGTGGCTTCTATTTTGAAAACTCCATGTTCCATAGCCTCCCTTTATTGGATTTAAAGAGATATGAACCAGATTCATTTTCCTATCGCTTCCTCAAGGTGTCAACAATCTTCAGACATAGTTTCAAGCTTTTATTTTGAAAAATGAGCCAGAACGATAACATTGCGTCAAGTGGTCACATGAGTTTTGCTCGCGCAACAGAATTTGGACAGCCATTGTTTTCCCCTCTCCTACTGTGAAAGACATTTGCGGTTGATATATTATTGATTATATATTCTAAAACAACCTGAGGATTGATTATAAAAAACATTTGACATGTTTCTGTGGACATTATGGAAACTTTTTGGAATTTTTGTCTGCGTTGTCGTGACTGCTCTTTCCTGTGGATTTCTGAACATAACGCAACAAACAAACAGAGGTATTTTGGATCTAAAAATAATCTTTATGGAACAAAAGGAACATTTGTTGTGTAATTGGGAGTCTCGTGAGTGAAAACATCCAAAGATCATCAAAGGTAAACAATTCATTTGAATGCTTCTCTGATTTTCGTGACCGAGCTACCTGATGCTAAGTATACTTAATGTTTTATCGTGCGATCGATAAACTTACACAAACGCTTGGATTGCTTTCGCTGTAAAGCATAATTTCAAAATCTGACATGACAGGTGGATTAACAAAAGGCTAAGCTGTGTTTTCCTATATTGCACTTGTGATTTCATGAATATAATATTTATAGTAATATTTATTGTATGTAGCGCTATGCTATTCAGCGGTTGTTGATGACACTTATCCCGATATCGGGATTGCAGCCATAACAAGTTTTAAACAATGCCACTTTATATAATGTTTACATACCCTACATTACTCATCTCATATGTATATACTGTACTCTATACAATCTACTGCATCTTGCCTATGCCGATCGGCCATCGCTCATCCATATATTTATACTTACATATTCTTATTCATTCCTTTGTTGTTGTGAAATTGTTAGATTACTTGTTAAATATTACTGCATGGTCGGAACTAAAAGCACAAGCATTTCTCTACACTCGCATTAACATCTGCTAACCATGTGTATGTGACCAATCCAATTAGATTTGATTTGATTTGTGGTGAGGCAAAATCAAATGATCTGACAATCATAATTGATGAATGTCATTCAAATCTAAAAGTCCCTTCTGAAAAGGGACATGGCTTTAGGTGATTGTAGAGGACTTCTGGGGACAGTAATGTGTGTGATCTCCCCATGGAACTCCCATAGACAGTGAGCTCCGTTGCTTCGATCCCTCTCCATCAGAGCTCTGCTCTGTCTGCGTTGGCTAAACGTTGCTATGACTTATCCATGCTTAGATCCATCCTGACATATGAATGGTATTAATCTGCTGTCCTCTCTCTCTGTCCTCCCATATGGAAAAGCATGCTATGTACCGATCGCCCCGAATCTACTGGTTGCAGTAATGAGGAGAGAAGGAGGAGAGAAAGAGAGGAAAGTCAAAGAGAGAGAGAGAAACAGGAAAGACAAAGCGACAGATGGTGCCGGAGAACAAGGCTGATGTTTAACGTATTCCGAGCCAATTGTGTTTTTTGTTCCTTTCTTTGCGTTGTTTGTAACTTGTTTTTAAACTTATTTTGTACATAATGTTGCTGCTACCGTCTCTTATGACCAAAAATAACTTCTGGGCATCAGAACTGCGATTACTCACCACAGACTGGCAGAATCCTTTTTTTCCTTTAACGAGTCCGACAAGCCCGACGTGAATGAAATACTGCTTCCCCGAGAACAGGCCCAGATCCCCGTCATTTGCTTGAAGAGAAGGTGGAGAAAAAGGGGCCAGAGGGCTGGCTGCCTTCTGAGAATTCGTAGGCGATCGAATAAACCCCCACTTCCTTCCATTCTGCGAGCAAACGTGCAATATTTGGAAAATAAAATCAATGGCCTACGCAGAAGATTAAACTACCAACTGGACATTCAAAACTGTAATATCTTATGCTTCATGGAGTCGTGGCTGAACGACGACACTATCAACATACAGCTGGCTGGTTATATGTTGTATCCGCAGGATAGAACAGCGGCGTCTGGTAAGACAAGGGGCGGCGAACTATGTATTTTTTTTTTAAACAGCTGGTTCTCGATATCTAAGGAAGTCTCGAGGTTTTGCTTGCCTAGGGTAGAGTATCTCATGATAAGCTGTAGACCACACTATCTAACTAGAGAGTTTTCATCTGTATTTTTCGTAGCTGTCTACATACCACCACAGACTGATGTTGGCACTAAGACCGAAATGAATGAGCTGTATTCTGCCATAAGCAAACAGGAGAACGCTCACCCAGAGGTGGTGCTCATAGAAGCCAGGGACTTTAATGCAGGGAAACTTTAATCCATTTTAACACATTTTTATCAGCATGTTAAATGTGCAACCAGGGAGGGAAAAAAACTCTAGACCACCTTTACTCCACACACAGAGACACATACAAAGCTCTCCCTTGCGCTCCATTTGGCAAATATGACCATAATTCTATCCTCCTGATTCCTGCTTACAAGCAAAAATTAAAGCAGGAAGCACCAGTGACTCGATCAATAAAAAAGTGATCAGATGAAGCAGATTCTAAGCTACAGGACTGTTTTGCTAGCACAGACTTGAACATGTTCCGGGATTCCTCCGATGGAATTGAGGAGTATACCACCTCAGTCATTGGCTTTATCAATAAGTGTATCGATGACATCATCTACACAGTGACCGTACGTACATACCCCAACCAGAAGCCATGGATACAGGCAACATCCGCACTGACCTAAAGGCTAGAGCTACCGCTTTCAAGGAGCTTTCAAGAACCCGGAAGCTTAATACAGGACAAAGATCGAATCGGACTACACTGGCTATGATGCTTGTCGGATGTGGCAGGGCTTGCAAAACATTACAGACTACAAAGGGAAGCACAGCGGAGAGCTGCCCAGTGACACAAGCCTACCAGACGAGCTAAACTATTTCTATGCTCGCTTCGAGACAAATAACACTGAAACATTCATGAGAGCACCAGCTGTTCCGGAAGACTGTGTGAACTCGCTCTCCACAGACGATGTGAGTAACATTCACAAGGCCACAGGGCCAAATGGATTTACAGGATGTGTACTGGGAGCATGTGATGACAAACTGGCAAGTGTCTTCAGTGACATTTTCAATATCTCCCTGTACAAGTCTAAAATAACAACAAACCACCAAAGCAGACCACCAAAGTCACTGTGCCCAAGAACACTAAGGTAACCTGCCTAAATGACTACCAACCTGTAGCACTCACGTCTGTAGCCATGAAGTGCTTGAAAGGCTGGTCATGGCTCACATCACACCATTATCCCAGAAACCCTAGGCCCACTCCAATTCGCATACCACCCTAACAGATCCATAGATGATGCAATCTCTATTACACTCCACACTGCCCTTTCCCACCTGGACAAAAGGAACACCTATGTGAAAATGCAATTCATTGACTACAGCTCAGCGTTCAACACCATAGTGCCGTCAAAGTTCATCACTAAGCTAAAGACCCTGGGACTAAACACCTCCCTCTGCAACTGGATCCTGGACTTCCTGACGGGCCGCCCCCAGGTGGTAAGGGTAGGTAATAACACATCCACCACACTGATCCTCAATACAGAGGCCCCTCAGGGGTGTGTGCTCAGCTCCCTCCTGTACACCCTGTTCACTGATGACTGTACGGCCAGGCACGACTCCAACACCATTATTACGTTTGAAAATGATTCAAAAGTGGTAGGCCTGATCCTGACAACGACGAGACAGCCTATAGGGAGGAGTTCAGAGACCTGGCTATGTGGTGGGAGGACAACAACCTCTCCCTCAACGTGATCAAGACAAAGTAGATGATTGTTGACTACATAAAAAAGAGAACCGAGCACGTCCCCATTCTCATCAACGGGGCTGAAGTGGAGTAGGTTGAGAGATTTCAGTTCCTTGGTGTCCACATCACAAACAAACTAACATGGTCCAAGCACACCAAGACAGTCATGAAAAGGGCACAGCAAAACCTATTCCCCCTCTGAAGACTGAAAAGACTTGGCATGAGCCCTCAGATCCTCAAAAGGTTTTACAGCTGCACCATCGACAGCATCCTGACTGTTTGCATCACTGCCTGGTAACTGATCGGCCTCAGACCGCAAGGCACTACATAGGGTAGTGCGTATGGCCCAATACATCACTGGATCCAAGCCTCTTGCCATCCAGGATCTCTATACCAGGCGGTGACAGAGGAAGGCTCTAAAAATTGTCAAAGACTCCAGCCACCCTAGTCATAGACTGTTCTCTCTGCTACCGCATGGCAAGCAGTACCAGTCAAATGGCTACCCAGACTATTTGCGTTACCCCCCCCGCACCCCCACACTGCTGCTACTCTCTGTTGTTATTATCTATGCATAGTCACTTCAATAACTCTACCTACATGTACATATTACCTCAACTAACCGGTTTCTCCCTGTGTATAGTCTCACTATTGTTATTTTACTGCTTCTCTTTCAGTACTTGTTATTTTATTTCTTATTCTCACTCATATATTTTGTATTGTAGGCTAGGGACTCGTAAGTAAGCATTTCACTGTAAGGTCTACAACTGTTGTATTCGGCGCATGTGACTAATACCATTTGATTTGATTTTGATTTGAGAGAGACAGAGAAAAGACAAAGAGAGATGGAGACAGAGGAAATACAAAGAGAGAGAGAGAGAGACAGAGGAAAGGGAAAGAGAGAGAGAGACAGAGGAAATACAAAGAGAGGGAGACAGAGGAAAGACAAAGTGAGAGAGAGGAAAGACAAGAGACAGAGGAAAGACAAAGAGAGAGAGAGACAGATGAAAGACAAGAGAAAGAGAGACAGAGGAAAGACAAAGAGAGACAGCCAGAGAAAAGACAAGAGAAAGAGAGACAGAGGGAAGACAAAGAGAAAGAGAGACAGAGGAAAGACAAAGAGAAAGAGAGACAGAGGAAAGACAAAGAGAGAGAGACATAGGAAAGACAAAGCGAGAGACAGAGGAAAGACAAAGAGAAAGAGAGACAGAGGAAAGACAAGAGAAAGAGAGACAGAGGAAAGACAAAGATAGAGAGACAGAGGAAAGACAGAGAGAGACAGAGGAAAGACAAAGAGAGAGAGACAGAGGAAAGACAAGAGAAAGAGAGACAGAGGAAAGTCAAGAGAAAGAGACAGAGGAAAGACAAAGAGAGAGAGAGACAGAGGAAAGACAAGAGAAAGAGAGACAGAGGAAAGACAAAGAGAGAGAGACAGAGGAAAGACAAAGAGAGAGAGAGACAGAGGAAAGACAAGAGGAAGAGAGAAGGAGGAAAGTCAAGAGAAAGAGACAGAGGAAAGACAGAGACAGAGAGAGAGACAGAGGAAAGAAAAAGAGAGAGAGACAGAGGAAAGACAAAGAGAGAGAGACAGAGGAAAGATAAAGAGAGAGAGAGACAGAGGAAAGACAAAGAGAAAGAGAGACAGAGGAAAGACAAAGAGAGAGAGACAGAGGAAAGACAAAAGCCAGAGAGAGACAGAGGAAAGACAAAGAGAGAGATAGAGGAAAGACAAAGAGAGAGACAGAGGAAAGACAAAGAGAGAGAGACAGAGGACAGACAAAGAAAGAGAGAGACAGAGGAAAGACAAAGAGAGAGAGAGACAGAGGAAAATCAAGAGAAAGAGAGACAGAGGAAAGACAAAGGGAGAGAGAGACCGAGGAAAAACAAAGAGAGAGAGACAGAGGAAAGACAAAGAGAAAGAGAGACAGAGGAAAGACAAAGAGAGAGAGAGACAGAGGAAAGACAAAAGCCAGAGAGAGACAGAGGAAAGACAAAGAGAGAGATAGAGGAAAGACAAAGAGAGAGACAGAGGAAAGACAAAGAGAGAGAGACAGAGGACAGACAAAGAGAGAGAGACAGAGGAAAGACAAAGAGAGAGACAGAGGAAAGACAAGAGAAAGAGAGACAGAGGAAAGTCAAGAGAAAGAGAGACAGAGGAAAGACAAAGAGAGAGAGAGACAGAGGAAAAACAAAGAGAAAGAGAGACAGCGGAAAGACAAAGAGAGAGAGACAGAGGAAAGACAAAGAGAAAGAGAGACAGAGGAAAAACAAAGAGAAAGAGAGACAGAGGAAAGACAAAGAGAGAGAGACAGAGGAAAGACAAAGTGAGAGACAGAGGAAAGACAAAGAGAGAGAGACAGAGGAAAGACAAGAGAAAGAGAGACAGAGGAAAGCCAAGAGAAAGAGAGACAGAGGAAAGAAAAAGAGAGAGAGAGACAGAGAAAAGACAAAGAGAGAGAGACCGAGGAAAGACAAAGAGAGAGAGACAGAGGAAAGACAAAGAGAAAGAGAGACAGAGGAAAGACAAAGAGAAAGAGAGAAAGAGGAAAGACAAAGAGAGAGAAAGAGGAAAGACAAAGAGAGAGAGACAGAGGAAAGACAAAGAGAAAGAGAGACAGAGGAAAGACTAAGAGAGAGAGACAGTGGAAAGACAAAGAGAAAGAGAGACAGAGGAATGACAACGAGAGAGAGAGACAGAGGAAAGACAAAGAGAGAGAGACCGAGTAAAGACAAAGAGAAAGAGAGACAGGGGAAAGACAAAGAGAAAGAGAGACAGAGGAAAGACAAAGAGAGAGAGACAGAGGAAAGACAAAGAGAGAGAGACAGAGGAAAGACAAAGAGAAAGAGAGACAGAGGAAAGACAAAGAGAAAAAGAGACAGAGGAAAGACAAAGAGAGAGACAGAGGAAAGACAAAGCGAGAGAGAGACAGAGGAAAGACAAAGAGAGAGAGACCAAGGGAAGACAAAGAGAGAGAGAGGGGAAAGACAAGAGAAAGAGAGACAGAGGAAAGATAAAGAGAGAGAGAGAGAGAGAGAGAGAGAGAGAGAGAGAGAGAGGAAAGACAAAGAGAGAGAGACAGAGGAAAGACAAAGAGAGAGAGAGACAGAGGAAAGACAAAGAGAGAGAGAGACAGAGGAAAGACAAAGAGAGAGAGACAGAGGAAAGACAGAGAGAGAGACAGAGGAAAGACAAAGAGAGAGAGACAGAGGAAAGACAAAGTGAGAGAGTGACAGAGGAAAGACAAGAGAACGAGAGACAGAGGAAAGTCAAGAGAAAGAGAGACAGAGGAAAGACAAAGAGAGAGAGAGACAGAGGAATGACAACGAGAGAGAGTGAGACAGAGGAAAGACAAAGAGAAAGAGAGACAGAGGGAAGACAAAGAGAGAGAGACAGAGGAAAGACAATGCGAGAGAGAGAGACAGAGGAAAGACAAAGAGAGAGATAGAGGAAAGACAGAGAGAGAGACAGAGGAAAGACAAAGAGAGAGAAACAGAGGACAGACAAAGAGAGAGAGACAGAGTAAAGACAAAGAGAGAGACAGAGGAAAGACAAGAGAAAGAGAGACAGATGAAAGACAAAGAGAGAGAGAGACCGAGGAAAGACAAAGAGAAAGAGAGACAGAGGAAAGACAAAGAGAAAGAAAGACAGAGGAAAGACAAAGAGAGAGAGACAGAGGAAAGACAAAGAGAGAGACAGAGGAAAGACAAAGAGAGATAGACAGAGGAAAGACAAGAGAAAGAGAGACAGAGGAAAGTCAAGAGAAAGAGAGACAGAGGAAAGAAAAAGAGAGAGAGAGACAGAGAAAAGACAAAGAGAGAGACCGAGGAAAGACAAAGAGAGAGAGACAGAGGAAAGACAAAGAGAAAGAGAGACAGAGGAAAGTCAAGAGAAAGAGAGACAGAGGAAAGACAAAGGGAGAGAGAGACCGAGGAAAGACAAAGAGAGAGAGACAGAGGAAAGACAAAGAGAAAGAGAGACAGAGGAAAACAAAGAAAGAGAGACAGAGGAAAGACAAAGAGAGAGAGACAGAGGAAAGACAAAGAGAGAGAGACAGAGGAAAGACAAAGCGAGAGAGAGAGACAGAGGAAAGACAAAGAGAGAGAGACAGAGGAAAGACAGAGAGAGAGACAGAGGAAAGACAAAGAGAGAGAGACCAAGGAAAGACAAAGAGAGAGAGACAGAGGAAAGACAAGAGAAAGAGAGACAGAGGAAAGACAAGAGAAAGAGAGACAGAGGAAAGAAAAAGAGA